>NW_026894265.1:0-158917 GCF_032452875.1 Bos javanicus | reverse complement strand
CACGTGATCAGTGTATGATCAGCCACGTGATCAGTGCATGATATTCAACGTGATCAGTACATAGCCACGTGATCAGTGCATGATTAGTCACGTGATCAGTGCATGATCAGTCACGATACGCAGTGTGATCAGCCACGTGATCAGTGCGATGAGCCACGTGATCAGTGCATGATCAATTACGTGATCAGTGCATGATCAGTCATGACCAGTACATGGTAGCTACGTGATCATTGCATGATCAATCCACGTGATCAGTGCATGATAGCCACGTGATCAGTGCATGATAGCCACGTGATCAGTGCATGATCAGTCACGTGATATGCTGTGATCAGCGTGATCAGTGCATGATGAGCCACGTGATCAGTGCATGATCAATCAGTGATCAGTATGATCAGTCACGTGATCAGTACATGTTTGCCACGTGATCAGTGCATGATCAGCCACGTGAGCAGTGTGCATGATAGCCACGTGATCAGTGCATGATCAGTCACGTGATCAGTGCATGATCAGTCACGTGATCAGTGCATGATCAGCCACGTGATCAGTGCATGATCAGTCACGTGACCAGTACATGGTAGCCACGTGATCAGTGCATGATCAGCCACGTGATCAGTGCATGATAGCCACGTGATGTGTGCATGATCACATGAGCAGTGTATGATCAGCCACGTGATCAGTGCATGAGTGCCACGTGATCAGTGCATGATCAGTCACGTGACAGTGTGTGATCAGCCACGTGATCAGTGCATGTTCAGCCACGTGATCAGTGCATGATAGCCATGTGATCAGTGCACATCAGTTACGTGAGCAGTGCATGATCAGCCATGATCAGTGCATGGTCAGCTCACGTGATGTGTATGATCAGCCACGTGATCAGTGCATGATAGCCACGTGATCAGTGCATGATCAGTCACGTGATCAGTGCATGACAAGTCACGTGATCAGTGTATGATCAGCCACGTGATCAGTGCATGATAGCCACGTGATCAGTGCATGATCAGCCACGTGATCAGTGCATGATCGTCACGTGACAGCACATGAGCAGCACATCATTGCATGATCAGCCACGGATCAGTGCATGATATCCACGTGATCAGTGCATGATCAGTCACATGATCAGTGCGGCTTGACGTGATAAGTGCATGATCAGGCATGTGATCAGTGTATGATCAGACACGTGATCAGTGCATGATAGCCACGTGATCAGTGCATGATCAGTCACGTGATCAGTGCATGATTAGTCACGTGATCAGTGCATGATAGGCACGTGATCAGTGCATGACCAGCCACGTGATCAGTGCATGATAGCCACGTGATCAGTGCATGATCAGTCACGTGATCAGCATGATGATCAGTCACGTGATCAGTGCATGATCAGCCACGTGATCAGTGCATGATCAATTACGTGATCAGTGCATGATCAGTCACGTGACAGTGCATGATAGCTACGTGATCAGTGCATGATCAGCCACGGAGATCAGTGCATGATAGTCACGTGATCAGTGCATGATCAGCCACGTGATCAGTGCATGATCAGTCACGTGATCAGTGCATGATCAGCCACGTGATCAGTGCATGATCAGTCACGTGATCAGTGCATGATCATCCACGTGATCAGCATGCAGTCATGATCAGTGCATGATCAGTCACGATCAGTGCATGATAGCACGTGACAGTGCATGATAGCCACGTGATCAGTGATGATCAGCCACGTGATCAGTGCATGATAGTCACGTGATCAGTGCATGATCAGTCACGTGATCAGTGCATGATCAGCCACGTGATCAGTGCATGATATCCGTGATCAGTGCATGATAGCCACGTGATCAGTGCATGATTAGTCACGTGATCAGTACATGATCAGTCACGTGATAGTGTATGATCAGCCACGTGATCAGTGCATGATGAGCCACGTGATCAGTGCATGATCAATTACGTGATCAGTGCATGATCAGTCACGTGATCAGTACATGATAGCTACGTGATCAGTGCATGATCAGCCTGTGATCAGTGCATGATAGCCACGTGATCAGTGCATGATAGCCACGTGATCAGTGCATGATCAGTCACGTGATCAGTGTGATCAGCCACGTGATCAGTGCATGATGAGCCACGTGATCAGTGCATGATCAATTACGTGATCAGTGCATGATCAGTCACGTGACAGTGCATGATAGCCACGTGATCAGTGCATGATCAGCCACGCAGCAGTGACAGCCACGTGATCAGTGCATGATCAGTCACGTGATCAGTGCATGATCAGTCACGTGAATCAGTGCATGATCATTTACGTGATCAGTGCATGATCAGTCACGTGACCAGTACATAGCTACGTGATCAGTGCATGATCAGCCACGTGATCAGTGCATGATAGCCACGATCAGTGCATGATCAGTCACGTGATCAGTGTATGATCAGCCACGTGATCAGTGCATGAGTCCACGTGATCAGTGCATGATCAGTCACGTGATCAGTGTGTGATCAGCCACGTGAACAGTGCATGATCAGCCACGTGATCAGTGCATGATAGCCATGTGATCAGTGCATGATCAGTTACGTGAGCAGTGCATGATCAGCCACGTGATCAGTGCATGATCAGACACGTGATCAGTGTATGATCAGCCACGTGATCAGTGCATGATAGCCACGTGATCAGTGCATGATCAGTCACGTGATCAGTGCATGATCAGGCACGTGATCAGTGCATGATCAGCCACGTGATCAGTGCATGATAGCCACGTGATCAGTGCATGATCAGTCACGTGATCAGTGCATGATCAGCCACGTGATCAGTGCATGATCAGGCACGTGATCAGTGCATGATCATGCACGTGATCAGTGCATGATAGCCACGTGATCAGTGCATGATCAGTCACGTGATCAGTGCATGATCAGCCACGTGATCAGTGCATGATCAGCCACGTGATCAGTGCATGATCACCGTGATCAGTGCATGATCAGTCACGTGATCAGTGCATGATAGCTACGTGATCAGTGCATGATCAGCCACGTGATCAGTGCATGATAGCCACGTGATCAGTGCATGATCAGCCACGTGATCAGTGCATGATCAGTCACGTGATCAGTGTGTGATCAGCCACGTGATCAGTGCATGATCAGCCACGTGATCAGTGCATGATAGCCACGTGATCAGTGCATGATAGTCACGTGATCAGTGCATGATCAGCCATGATCAGTGCATGATCAGCCACGTGATCAGTGCATGATAGCCACGTGATCAGTGCATGATCAGTCACGTGATCAGTGCATGATCAGTCACGTGATCAGTGCATGATCAGTCACGTGATCAGTGCATGATCAGTCACGTGATCAGTGCATGATCAGCCACGTGATCAGTGCATGATCAGTCACGTGATCAGTGCATGATCAGCCACGTGATCAGTGCATGATCAGCACGTGATCAGTGCATGATCAGTCACGTGATCAGTGCATGATCAGTCACGTGATCAGTGCATGATCAGTCACGTGATCAGTGCATGATAGCCACGTGATCAGTGCATGATAGCCACGTGATCAGTGCATGATCAGTCACGTGATCAGTGCATGATCAGTCATGATCAGTGCATGATCAGCCACGTGATCAGTGCATGTCAGTCACGTGATCAGTGCATGATAGCACGTGATCAGTGCATGATCAGTCCCGTGATCAGTGCATGATCAGCCACGTGATCAGTGCATGATAGCCACGTGATCAGTGCATGATCAGTCACGTGATCAGTGCATGATCAGCCACGTGATCAGTGCATGATCAGCCACGTGATCAGTGCATGATCAGCCACGTGATCAGTGCATGATAGCCACGTGATCAGTGCATGATCAGTCACGTGATCAGTGTATGATCAGCCACGTGAACAGTGCATGCTCAGTCACGTGATCAGGCCTGCTGAGCTGCGTGATTACTGTCTGCTCATCTGCTTGACAATTGCCAGCTGAGCTGCACGATTCCTGCCTGTCATCTGCTTGACAATTGCCAGCTGTGCTGCGTAATCCTGCCTGCTCAGCTGCTTGATTATTGCCAGCTGAGCAGCATGATTTCTCAGAGCTGAGTTCCATGATTATTGCCTGCTGACTGATTCGTGCCTACTCAGCTCTTTGTTCATTGCCTCCAGAGGCACATGATCAGTGTATGATACCAAACATGATCAGCGCATGATCAGTCACATGATCAGTGCATGATAAGCCACGTGATCAGTGCATGATCAGTCACGTGATCAGTGCATGATCAGTCATGTGATCAGTACATGGTAGCTGCGTGATCAGTGCATGATCAGCCACGTGATCAGTGCATGATAGCCACGTGATCAGTGCATGATCAGTCACGTGATCAGTGCATGATCAGTCACGTGATCAGTGCATGATCAGCCACGTGATCAGTGCATGATCAGCCACGTGATCAGTGCATGATCAGCCACGTGATCAGTGCATGATCAGTCACGTGATCAGTGCATGATCAGTCACGTGATCAGTGCATGATAGCCACGTGATCAGTGCATGATCAGCCACGTGATCAGTGCATGATAGCCACGTGATCAGTGCATGATCAGCCACGTGATCAGTGCATGATCAGTCACGTGATCAGTGCATGATCAGCCACGTGATCAGTGCATGATAGCCACGTGATCAGTGCATGATCAGTCACGTGATCAGTGTGATCAGCCACGTGATCAGTGCATGATCAGCCACGTGATCAGTGCATGATCAGTCACGTGATCAGTGCATGATCAGTCACGTGATCAGTGCATGATAGCCACGTGATCAGTGCATGATCAGCCACGTGATCAGTGCATGATCAGTCACGTGATCAGTGCATGATAGCCACGTGATCAGTGCATGATCAGCCACGTGATCAGTGCATGATAGCCACGTGATCAGTGCATGATCAGTCACGTGATCAGTGCATGATCAGCCACGTGATCAGTGCATGTCAGCCACGTGATCAGTGCATGATAGCCCGTGATCAGTGCATGATCAGTCCCGTGATCAGTGCATGATCAGCCACGTGATCAGTGCATGATCAGCCACGTGATCAGTGCATGATCAGCCACGTGATCAGTGCATGATCAGCCACGTGATCAGTGCATGATCAGCCACGTGATCAGTGCATGATCAGCCACGTGAACAGTGCATGCTCAGTCACGTGATCAGGGCCTGCTGAGCTGCGTGATTACTGTCTGCTCATCTGCTTGACAATTGCCAGCTGAGCTGCACGATTCCTGCCTGTCATCTGCTTGACAATTGCCAGCTGTGCTGCGTAATTCCTGCCTGCTCAGCTGCTTGATTATTGCCAGCTGAGCAGCATGATTCCTCACAGCTGAGTTCCATGATTATTGCCTGCTGACTGATTCGTGCCTACTCAGCTCTTTGTTCATTGCCTCCAGAGGCACATGATCAGTGTATGATAGCAAACATGATCAGCGCATGATCAGTCACATGATCAGTGCATGATAAGCCACGTGATCAGTGCATGATCAGTCACGTGATCAGTGCATGATCACGTGATCAGTGCATGATCAGCCACGTGATCAGTGCATGATCAGTCACGTGATCAGTGCATGATCAGCCACGTGATCAGTGCATGATCACCACGTGATCAGTGCATGATCAGTCACGTGATCAGTGCATGATAGCTACGTGATCAGTGCATGATCAGCCACGTGATCAGTGCATGATAGCCACGTGATCAGTGCATGATCAGCCACGTGATCAGTGATGATCAGTCACGTGATCAGTGCATGATCAGCCACGTGATCAGTGCATGATAGCCACGTGATCAGTGCATGATAGCACGTGATCAGTGCATGATAGCCACGTGATCAGTGCATGATCAGTCACGTGATCAGTGCATGATCAGCCACGTGATCAGTGCATGATAGCCACGTGATCAGTGCATGATCAGCCACGTGATCAGTGCATGATCAGTCACGTGATCAGTGCATGATCAGTCACGTGATCAGTGCATGATCAGCCACGTGATCAGTGCATGATAGCCACGTGATCAGTGCATGATCAGCCACGTGATCAGTGCATGATCAGTCACGTGATCAGTGCATGATCAGTCACGTGATAGTGTATGATCAGCCACGTGATCAGTGCATGATCAGCCGTGATCAGTGCATGATCAGTCACGTGATCAGTGCATGATCAGTCACGTGATCAGTGCATGATAGCCACGTGATCAGTGCATGATCAGCCACGTGATCAGTGCATGATCAGTCACGTGATCAGTGTGATCAGCCACGTGATCAGTGCATGATCAGCCACGTGATCAGTGCATGATCAGCCACGTGATCAGTGCATGATAGCCACGTGATCAGTGCATGATCAGTCACGTGATCATGTTGATCAGCCACGTGATCAGTGCATGATGAGCCACGTGATCAGTGCATGATCAATTACGTGATCAGTGCATGATCAGTCACGTGACCAGTACATGGTTGCTACGTGATCATTGCATGATCAGCCACGTGATCAGTGCATGATAGCCACGTGATCAGTGCATGATCAGTCACGTGATCAGTGCATGATCAGTCACGTGACAGTGCATGATCATTTACGTGATCAGTGCATGATCAGTCACGTGACCAGTGCATGGTAGCTACGTGATCATTGCATGATCAGCCACGTGATCAGTGCATGATAGCCACGTGATGTGTGCATGATCAGTTACGTGAGCAGTGTATGATCAGCCACGTGATCAGTGCATGAGTGCCACGTGATCAGTGCATGATCAGTCACGTGACAGTGTGTGATCAGCCACGTGATCAGTGCATGATCAGCCACGTGATCAGTGCATGATAGCCACGTGATCAGTGCATGATCAGTTACGTGATCAGTGTATGATCAGCCACGTGATCAGTGCATGATCAGACACGTGATCAGTGTATGATCAGCCACGTGATCAGTGCATGATAGCCACGTGATCAGTGCATGATCAGTCACGTGATCAGTGCATGATCAGCCACGTGATCAGTGCATGATCAGCCACGTGATCAGTGCATGATAGCCACGTGATCAGTGCATGATCAGCCACGTGATCAGTGCATGATCAGTCACGTGATCAGTGCATGATCAGTCACGTGACAGTGCATGGTAGCTACGTGATCAGTGCATGATCAGCCACGTGATCAGTGCATGATAGCCACGTGATCAGTGCATGATCAGCCACGTGATCAGTGCATGATCAGTCACGTGATCAGTGCATGATCAGTCACGTGATCAGTGCATGATCAGCCACGTGATCAGTGCATGATAGCCACGTGATCAGTGCATGATCAGCCACGTGATCAGTGCATGATCAGTCACGTGATCAGTGCATGATCAGCCACGTGATCAGTGCATGATCAGTCACGTGATCAGTGCATGATCAGCCACGTGATCAGTGCATGATCAGTCACGTGATCAGTGCATGATCAGTCACGTGACAGTGCATGATAGCTACGTGATCAGTGCATGATCAGCCACGTGATCAGTGCATGATAGCCACGTGATCAGTGCATGATCAGCCACGTGATCAGTGCATGATCAGTCACGTGATCAGTGCATGATCAGCCACGTGATCAGTGCATGATAGCCACGTGATCAGTGCATGATCAGCCACGTGATCAGTGCATGATCAGCCACGTGATCAGTGCATGATCAGTCACGTGATCAGTGCATGATCAGTCACGTGATCAGTGCATGATAGCCACGTGATCAGTGCATGATAGCCACGTGATCAGTGCATGATCAGTCACGTGATCAGTGCATGATCAGTCACGTGATCAGTGCATGATCAGCCACGTGATCAGTGCATGATAGCCACGTGATCAGTGCATGATAGCCACGTGATCAGTGCATGATCAGTCACGTGATCAGTGCATGATCAGTCACGTGATAGTGTGATCAGCCACGTGATCAGTGCATGATCAGCCACGTGATCAGTGCATGATCAGTCACGTGATCAGTGCATGATCAGTCACGTGATCAGTGCATGATAGCCACGTGATCAGTGCATGATCAGCCACGTGATCAGTGCATGATAGCCACGTGATCAGTGCATGATCAGTCACGTGATCATGTGTGATCAGCCACGTGATCAGTGCATGATCAGCCACGTGATCAGTGCATGATCAATTACGTGATCAGTGCATGATCAGTCACGTGACCAGTACATGTAGCACGTGATCATTGCATGATCAGCCACGTGATCAGTGCATGATAGCCACGTGATCAGTGCATGATCAGTCACGTGATCAGTGCATGATCAGTCACGTGATCAGTGCATGATCATTTACGTGATCAGTGCATGATCAGTCACGTGACCAGTGCATGGTAGCTACGTGATCATGCATGATCAGCCACGTGATCAGTGCATGATAGCCACGTGATCAGTGCATGATCAGTTACGTGATCAGTGTATGATCAGCCACGTGATCAGTGCATGAGTGCCACGTGATCAGTGCATGATCAGTCACGTGATCAGTGTGTGATCAGCCACGTGATCAGTGCATGATCAGCCACGTGATCAGTGCATGATAGCCACGTGATCAGTGCATGATCAGTTACGTGATCAGTGCATGATCAGCCACGTGATCAGTGCATGATCAGACACGTGATCAGTGCATGATCAGCCACGTGATCAGTGCATGATAGCCACGTGATCAGTGCATGATCAGTCACGTGATCAGTGCATGATCAGCCACGTGATCAGTGCATGATCAGCCACGTGATCAGTGCATGATAGCCACGTGATCAGTGCATGATCAGTCACGTGATCAGTGCATGATCAGCCACGTGATCAGTGCATGATCAGGCACGTGATCAGTGCATGATCAGCAGTGATCAGTGCATGATAGCCACGTGATCAGTGCATGATCAGTCACGTGATCAGTGCATGATCAGCCACGTGATCAGTGCATGATCAGCCACGTGATCAGTGCATGATCAATTACGTGATCAGTGCATGATCAGTCACGTGATCAGTGCATGATAGCTACGTGATCAGTGCATGATCAGCCACGTGATCAGTGCATGATAGTCACGTGATCAGTGCATGATCAGCCACGTGATCAGTGCATGATCAGTCACGTGATCAGTGCATGATCAGCCACGTGATCAGTGCATGATAGCCACGTGATCAGTGCATGATAGCCACGTGATCAGTGCATGATCAGTCACGTGATCAGTGCATGACAGCCACGTGATCAGTGCATGATCAGCCACGTGATCAGTGCATGATAGCCACGTGATCAGTGCATGATCAGTCACGTGATCAGTGCATGATCAGTCACGTGATCAGTGCATGATCAGCCACGTGATCAGTGCATGATCAGCCACGTGATCAGTGCATGATCAGCCACGTGATCAGTGCATGATCAGCACGTGATCAGTGCATGATCAGTCACGTGATCAGTGCATGATCAGCCACGTGATCAGTGCATGATCAGCCACGTGATCAGTGCATGATAGCCACGTGATCAGTGCATGATAGTCACGTGATCAGTGCATGATCAGTCACGTGATCAGTGCATGATCAGCCACGTGATCAGTGCATGATCAGCACGTGATCAGTGCATGATCAGTCACGTGATCAGTGCATGATCAGTCACGTGATCAGTGCATGATCAGTCACGTGATCAGTGCATGATAGCCACGTGATCAGTGCATGATAGCCACGTGATCAGTGCATGATCAGTCACGTGATCAGTGCATGATCAGTCACGTGATCAGTGCATGATCAGCCACGTGATCAGTGCATGTCAGTCATGTGATCAGTGCATGATAGCACGTGATCAGTGCATGATCAGTCCCGTGATCAGTGCATGATCAGCCACGTGATCAGTGCATGATAGCCACGTGATCAGTGCATGATCAGTCACGTGATCAGTGCATGATCAGCCACGTGATCAGTGCATGATCAGCCACGTGATCAGTGCATGATCAGCCACGTGATCAGTGCATGATAGCCACGTGATCAGTGCATGATCAGTCACGTGATCAGTGTATGATCAGCCACGTGAACAGTGCATGCTCAGTCACGTGATCAGGGCCTGCTGAGCTGCGTGATTACTGTCTGCTCATCTGCTTGACAATTGCCAGCTGAGCTGCACGATTCCTGCCTGTCATCTGCTTGACAATTGCCAGCTGTGCTGCGTAATTCCTGCCTGCTCAGCTGCTTGATTATTGCCAGCTGAGCAGCATGATTCCTCACAGCTGAGTTCCATGATTATTGCCTGCTGACTGATTCGTGCCTACTCAGCTCTTTGTTCATTGCCTCCAGAGGCACATGATCAGTGTATGATAGCAAACATGATCAGCACATGATCAGTCACATGATCAGTGCATGATAAGCCACGTGATCAGTGCATGATCAGTCACGTGATCAGTGCATGATCAGTCACGTGATCAGTGCATGATAGCTGCGTGATCAGTGCATGATCAGCCACGTGATCAGTGCATGATAGCCACGTGATCAGTGCATGATCAGTCACGTGATCAGTGCATGATCAGTCACGTGATCAGTGCATGATCAGCCACGTGATCAGTGCATGATCAGTCACGTGATCAGTGCATGATAGCTACGTGATCAGTGCATGATCAGCCACGTGATCAGTGCATGATAGCCACGTGATCAGTGCATGATCAGTCACGTGATCAGTGCATGATCAGCCACGTGATCAGTGCATGATCAGTCACGTGATCAGTGCATGATCAGCCACATGATCAGCCACATGATCAGTGCATGATCAATCACGTGATCAGTGCATGATCAGTCACGTGATCAGTGCATGATAGCCACGTGATCAGTGCATGATCAGCCACGTGATCAGTGCATGATAGCCACGTGATCAGTGCATGATCAGCCACGTGATCAGTGCATGATCAGTCACGTGATCAGTGCATGATCAGCCACGTGATCAGTGCATGATAGCCACGTGATCAGTGCATGATCAATTACGTGATCAGTGCATGATCAGTCACGTGATCAGTGCATGGTAGTTACGTGATCAGTGCATGATCAGCCACGTGATCAGTGCATGATAGCCACGTGATCAGTGCATGATCAGTCACGTGATCAGTGCATGATCAGCCACGTGATCAGTGCATGTCAGTCACGTGATCAGTGCATGATAGCCACGTGATCAGTGCATGATCAGTCACGTGATCAGTGTATGATCAGCCACGTGATCAGTGCATGATCAGCACGTGATCAGTGCATGATCAGCCACGTGATCAGTGCATGATCAGCCACGTGATCAGTGCATGATCAGCCACGTGATCAGTGCATGATCAGCCACGTGAACAGTGCATGCTCAGTCACGTGATCAGGGCCTGCTGAGCTGCGTGATTACTGTCTGCTCATCTGCTTGACAATTGCCAGCTGAGCTGCACGATTCCTGCCTGTCATCTGCTTGACAATTGCCAGCTGTGCTGCGTAATTCCTGCCTGCTCAGCTGCTTGATTATTGCCAGCTGAGCAGCATGATTCCTCACAGCTGAGTTCCATGATTATTGCCTGCTGACTGATTCGTGCCTACTCAGCTCTTTGTTTATTGCCTCCAGAGGCACATGATCAGTGTATGATAGCAAACATGATCAGCGCATGATCAGTCACATGATCAGTGCATGATAAGTCACGTGATCAGTGCATGATCAGTCACGTGATCAGTGCATGATCAGTCACGTGATCAGTGCATGATCAGCCACGTGATCAGTGCATGATCAGCCACGTGATCAGTGCATGATCAGTCACGTGATCAGTGCATGATCAGTCACGTGATCAGTGCATGATAGCTACGTGATCAGTGCATGATCAGCCACGTGATCAGTGCATGATAGCCACGTGATCAGTGCATGATCAGTCACGTGATCAGTGCATGATCAGTCACGTGACCAGTACATGGTAGCTACGTGATCATTGCATGATCAGCCACGTGATCAGTGCATGATAGCCACGTGATCAGTGCATGATCAGCACGTGATCAGTGCATGATCAGCCACGTGATCAGTGCATGATAGCCACGTGATCAGTGCATGATCAGTCACGTGATCAGTGCATGATCAGCCACGTGATCAGTGCATGATAGCCACGTGATCAGTGCATGATAGCCACGTGATCAGTGCATGATCAGTCACGTGATCAGTGCATGATCAGTCACGTGATCAGTGCATGATCAGCCACGTGATCAGTGCATGATAGCCACGTGATCAGTGCATGATAGCCACGTGATCAGTGCATGATCAGTCACGTGATCAGTGCATGATCAGTCACGTGATCAGTGCATGATCAGCCACGTGATCAGTGCATGATCAGCCACGTGATCAGTGCATGATCAATTACGTGATCAGTGCATGATCAGTCACGTGATCAGTGCATGATAGCCACGTGATCAGTGCATGATCAGCCACGTGATCAGTGCATGATAGCCACGTGATCAGTGCATGATAGCCACGTGATCAGTGCATGATCAGTCACGTGATCATGTGTGATCAGCCACGTGATCAGTGCATGATGAGCCACGTGATCAGTGCATGATCAATTACGTGATCAGTGCATGATCAGTCACGTGACCAGTACATGAGCTACGTGATCAGTGCATGATCAGCCACGTGATCAGTGCATGATAGCCACGTGATCAGTGCATGATCAGTCACGTGATCAGTGCATGATCAGTCACGTGATCAGTGCATGATCATTTACGTGATCAGTGCATGATCAGTCACGTGACCAGTGCATGGTAGCTACGTGATCATTGCATGATCAGCCACGTGAGCAGTGCATGATAGCCACGTGATGTGTGCATGATCAGTTACGTGATCAGTGTATGATCAGCCACGTGATCAGTGCATGAGTGCCACGTGATCAGTGCATGATCAGTCACGTGACAGTGTGTGATCAGCCACGTGATCAGTGCATGATCAGCCACGTGATCAGTGCATGATAGCCACGTGATCAGTGCATGATCAGTTACGTGATCAGTGTATGATCAGCCACGTGATCAGTGCATGATCAGACACGTGATCAGTGCATGATCAGCCACGTGATCAGTGCATGATAGCCACGTGATCAGTGCATGATCAGTCACGTGATCAGTGCATGACAGCCACGTGATCAGTGCATGATCAGCCACGTGATCAGTGCATGATAGCCACGTGATCAGTGCATGATCATCACGTGATCAGTGCTGATCAGTCACGTGACCAGTACATGATAGCTACGTGATCATTGCATGATCAGCCACGTGAGTAGTGCATGATAGCCACGTGATCAGTGCATGATCAGTCACGTGATCAGTGCATGATCAGCCACGTGATCAGTGCATGATCAGGCACGTGATCAGTGCATGATCAGCCACGTGATCAGTGCATGATAGCCACGTGATCAGTGCATGATCAGTCACGTGATCAGTGCATGATCAGTCACGTGATCAGTGCATGATCAGTCACGTGATCAGTGCATGATCAGCCACGTGATCAGTGCATGATCAGCCACGTGATCAGTGCATGATAGCCACGTGATCAGTGCATGATCAGTCACGTGATCAGTGCATGATCAGCCACGTGATCAGTGCATGATCAGCCACGTGATCAGTGCATGATCAGTCACGTGATCAGTGCATGATCAGTCACGTGATCAGTGCATGGTAGCTACGTGATCAGTGCATGATCAGCCACGTGATCAGTGCATGATAGCCACGTGATCAGTGCATGATCAGCCACGTGATCAGTGCATGATCAGTCACGTGATAGTGTGTGATCAGCCACGTGATCAGTGCATGATAGCCACGTGATCAGTGCATGATAGCCACGTGATCAGTGCATGATAGTCACGTGATCAGTGCATGATCAGTCACGTGATCAGTGCATGATCAGCCACGTGATCAGTGCATGATAGCCACGTGATCAGTGCATGATCAGTCACGTGATCAGTGCATGATCAGTCACGTGATCAGTGCATGATCAGCCACGTGATCAGTGCATGATCAGTCACGTGATCAGTGCATGATCAGCCACGTGATCAGTGCATGATCAGCACGTGATCAGTGCATGATCAGTCACGTGATCAGTGCATGATCAGCCACGTGATCAGTGCATGATCAGCCACGTGATCAGTGCATGATAGCCACGTGATCAGTGCATGATAGTCACGTGATCAGTGCATGATCAGTCACGTGATCAGTGCATGATCAGCCACGTGATCAGTGCATGATCAGCACGTGATCAGTGCATGATCAGTCACGTGATCAGTGCATGATCAGTCACGTGATCAGTGCATGATCAGTCACGTGATCAGTGCATGATAGCCACGTGATCAGTGCATGATCAGCCACGTGATCAGTGCATGATCAGCACGTGATCAGTGCATGATCAGTCACGTGATCAGTGCATGATCAGCCACGTGATCAGTGCATGATCAGCCACGTGATCAGTGCATGATAGCCACGTGATCAGTGCATGATAGTCACGTGATCAGTGCATGATCAGTCACGTGATCAGTGCATGATCAGCCACGTGATCAGTGCATGATCAGCACGTGATCAGTGCATGATCAGTCACGTGATCAGTGCATGATCAGTCACGTGATCAGTGCATGATCAGTCACGTGATCAGTGCATGATAGCCACGTGATCAGTGCATGATAGCCACGTGATCAGTGCATGATCAGTCACGTGATCAGTGCATGATCAGTCACGTGATCAGTGCATGATCAGCCACGTGATCAGTGCATGTGAGTCACGTGATCAGTGCATGATAGCACGTGATCAGTGCATGATCAGTCCCGTGATCAGTGCATGATCAGCCACGTGATCAGTGCATGATAGCCACGTGATCAGTGCATGATCAGTCACGTGATCAGTGCATGATCAGCCACGTGATCAGTGCATGATCAGCCACGTGATCAGTGCATGATCAGCCACGTGATCAGTGCATGATAGCCACGTGATCAGTGCATGATCAGTCACGTGATCAGTGTATGATCAGCCACGTGAACAGTGCATGCTCAGTCACGTGATCAGGGCCTGCTGAGCTGCGTGATTACTGTCTGCTCATCTGCTTGACAATTGCCAGCTGAGCTGCACGATTCCTGCCTGTCATCTGCTTGACAATTGCCAGCTGTGCTGCGTAATTCCTGCCTGCTCAGCTGCTTGATTATTGCCAGCTGAGCAGCATGATTCCTCACAGCTGAGTTCCATGATTATTGCCTGCTGACTGATTCGTGCCTACTCAGCTCTTTGTTCATTGCCTCCAGAGGCACATGATCAGTGTATGACAGCAAACATGATCAGCACATGATCAGTCACATGATCAGTGCATGATAAGCCACGTGATCAGTGCATGATCAGTCACGTGATCAGTGCATGATCAGTCATGTGATCAGTGCATGATAGCTGCGTGATCAGTGCATGATCAGCCACGTGATCAGTGCATGATAGCCACGTGATCAGTGCATGATCAGTCACGTGATCAGTGCATGATCAGTCACGTGATCAGTGCATGATCAGCCACGTGATCAGTGCATGATCAGTCACGTGATCAGTGCATGATCAGCCACGTGATCAGTGCATGATCAGTCACGTGATCAGTGCATGATCAGTCACGTGATCAGTGCATGATAGCTACGTGATCAGTGCATGATCAGCCACGTGATCAGTGCATGATAGCCACGTGATCAGTGCATGATCAGCCACGTGATCAGTGCATGATCAGTCACGTGATCATGTGTGATCAGCACGTGATCAGTGCATGATAGCCACGTGATCAGTGCATGATCAGTCACGTGATCAGTGCATGATCAGTCACGTGATCAGTGCATGATCAGTCCCGTGATCAGTGCATGATCAGCCACGTGATCAGTGCATGATCAGTCACGTGATCAGTGCATGATCAGCCACGTGATCATGCATGATCAGCCACGTGATCAGTGCATGATAGCCACGTGATCAGTGCATGATCAGTCACGTGATCAGTGCATGATCAGTCACGTGATCAGTGCATGATCAGCCACGTGATCAGTGCATGATCAATTACGTGATCAGTGCATGATCAGTCACGTGATCAGTGCATGATAGCTACGTGATCATTGCATGATCAGCCACGTGATCAGTGCATGATAGCCACGTGATCAGTGCATGATCAGTCACGTGATCAGTGTATGATCAGCCACGTGATCAGTGCATGTCAGTCACGTGATCAGTGCATGATAGCCACGTGATCAGTGCATGATCAGTCCCGTGATCAGTGTATGATCAGCCACGTGATCAGTGCATGATCAGCCACGTGATCAGTGCATGATCAGCCACGTGATCAGTGCATGATCAGCCACGTGATCAGTGCATGATCAGCCACGTGATCAGTGCATGATCAGCCACGTGAACAGTGCATGCTCAGTCACGTGATCAGGGCCTGCTGAGCTGCGTGATTACTGTCTGCTCATCTGCTTGACAATTGCCAGCTGAGCTGCACGATTCCTGCCTGTCATCTGCTTGACAATTGCCAGCTGTGCTGCGTAATTCCTGCCTGCTCAGCTGCTTGATTATTGCCAGCTGAGCAGCATGATTCCTCACAGCTGAGTTCCATGATTATTGCCTGCTGACTGATTCGTGCCTACTCAGCTCTTTGTTCATTGCCTCCAGAGGCACATGATCAGTGTATGATAGCAAACATGATCAGCGCATGATCAGTCACATGATCAGTGCATGATAAGCCACGTGATCAGTGCATGATCAGTCATGTGATCAGTGCATGATCAGCCACGTGATCAGTGCATGATCAGCCACGTGATCAGTGCATGATCAGCCACGTGATCAGTGCATGATCAGTCACGTGATCAGTGCATGATCAGTCACGTGATCAGTGCATGATAGCTACGTGATCAGTGCATGATCAGCCACGTGATCAGTGCATGATAGCCACGTGATCAGTGCATGATCAGCCACGTGATCAGTGCATGATCAGTCACGTGATCAGTGCATGATCAGCCACGTGATCAGTGCATGATAGCCACGTGATCAGTGCATGATAGCCACGTGATCAGTGCATGATAGCCACGTGATCAGTGCATGATCAGTCACGTGATCAGTGCATGATCAGCCACGTGATCAGTGCATGATCAGCCACGTGATCAGTGCATGATAGCCACGTGATCAGTGCATGATCAGTCACGTGATCAGTGCATGATCAGTCACGTGATCAGTGCATGATCAGCCACGTGATCAGTGCATGATAGCCACGTGATCAGTGCATGATCAGTCACGTGATCAGTGCATGATCAGTCACGTGATCAGTGTATGATCAGCCACGTGATCAGTGCATGATCAGCCACGTGATCAGTGCATGATCAATTACGTGATCAGTGCATGATCAGTCACGTGATCAGTGCATGATAGCACGTGATCAGTGCATGATCAGCCACGTGATCAGTGCATGATAGCCACGTGATCAGTGCATGATAGCCACGTGATCAGTGCATGATCAGTCACGTGATACATGTGTGATCAGCCACGTGATCAGTGCATGATGAGCCACGTGATCAGTGCATGATCAATTACGTGATCAGTGCATGATCAGTCACGTGACCAGTACATGATTGCTACGTGATCATTGCATGATCAGCCACGTGAGCAGTGCATGATAGCCACGTGATCAGTGCATGATCAGTCACGTGATCAGTGCATGATCAGTCACGTGATCAGTGCATGATCATTTACGTGATCAGTGCATGATCAGTCACGTGACCAGTACATGCATGTAGCTACGTGATCATTGCATGATCAGCCACGTGAGCAGTGCATGATAGCCACGTGATGTGTGCATGATCAGTTACGTGAGCAGTGTATGATCAGCCACGTGATCAGTGCATGAGTGCCACGTGATCAGTGCATGATCAGTCACGTGACAGTGTGTGATCAGCCACGTGATCAGTGCATGATCAGCCACGTGATCAGTGCATGATAGCCACGTGATCAGTGCATGATCAGTTACGTGATCAGTGTATGATCAGCCACGTGATCAGTGCATGATCAGCACGTGATCAGTGCATGATCAGCCACGTGATCAGTGCATGATAGCCACGTGATCAGTGCATGATCAGTCACGTGATCAGTGCATGACAGCCACGTGATCAGTGCATGATCAGCCACGTGATCAGTGCATGATAGCCACGTGATCAGTGCATGATCATCACGTGATCAGTGCATGATCAGTCACGTGACCAGTACATGGTAGCTACATGATCATTGCATGATCAGCCACGTGAGTAGTGCATGATAGCCACGTGATCAGTGCATGATCAGTCACGTGATCAGTGCATGATCAGCCATGTGATCAGTGCATGATCAGGCACGTGATCAGTGCATGATCAGCCACGTGATCAGTGCATGATAGCCACGTGATCAGTGCATGATCAGTCACGTGATCAGTGCATGATCAGTCACGTGATCAGTGCATGATCATCACGTGATCAGTGCATGATCAGCACGTGATCAGTGCATGATCATCCACGTGATCAGTGCATGATAGCCACGTGATCAGTGCATGATCAGTCACGTGATCAGTGCATGATCAGCCACGTGATCAGTGCATGATCAGCCACGTGATCAGTGCATGATCAATTACGTGATCAGTGCATGATCAGTCACGTGATCAGTGCATGATAGCTACGTGATCAGTGCATGATCAGCCACGTGATCAGTGCATGATAGTCACGTGATCAGTGCATGATAGCCACGTGATCAGTGCATGATCAGTCACGTGATCAGTGTGATCAGCCACGTGATCAGTGCATGATAGCCACGTGATCAGTGCATGATAGCCACGTGATCAGTGCATGATAGTCACGTGATCAGTGCATGACAGTCACGTGATCAGTGCATGATCAGCCACGTGATCAGTGCATGATAGCCACGTGATCAGTGCATGATCAGTCACGTGATCAGTGCATGATCAGTCACGTGATCAGTGCATGATCAGCCACGTGATCAGTGCATGATCAGTCACGTGATCAGTGCATGATCAGCCACGTGATCAGTGCATGATCAGCACGTGATCAGTGCATGATCAGTCACGTGATCAGTGCATGATCAGCCACGTGATCAGTGCATGATCAGCCACGTGATCAGTGCATGATAGCCACGTGATCAGTGCATGATAGTCACGTGATCAGTGCATGATCAGTCACGTGATCAGTGCATGATCAGCCACGTGATCAGTGCATGATCAGCACGTGATCAGTGCATGATCAGTCACGTGATCAGTGCATGATCAGTCACGTGATCAGTGCATGATCAGTCACGTGATCAGTGCATGATAGCCACGTGATCAGTGCATGATAGCCACGTGATCAGTGCATGATCAGTCACGTGATCAGTGCATGATCAGTCACGTGATCAGTGCATGATCAGCCACGTGATCAGTGCATGTGAGTCATGTGATCAGTGCATGATAGCCCGTGATCAGTGCATGATCAGTCCCGTGATCAGTGCATGATCAGCCACGTGATCAGTGCATGATAGCCACGTGATCAGTGCATGATCAGTCACGTGATCAGTGCATGATCAGCCACGTGATCAGTGCATGATCAGCCACGTGATCAGTGCATGATCAGCCACGTGATCAGTGCATGATAGCCACGTGATCAGTGCATGATCAGTCACGTGATCAGTGTATGATCAGCCACGTGAACAGTGCATGCTCAGTCACGTGATCAGGGCCTGCTGAGCTGCGTGATTACTGTCTGCTCATCTGCTTGACAATTGCCAGCTGAGCTGCACGATTCCTGCCTGTCATCTGCTTGACAATTGCCAGCTGTGCTGCGTAATTCCTGCCTGCTCAGCTGCTTGATTATTGCCAGCTGAGCAGCATGATTCCTCACAGCTGAGTTCCATGATTATTGCCTGCTGACTGATTCCTGCCTACTCAGCTCTTTGTTCATTGCCTCCAGAGGCACATGATCAGTGTATGATAGCAAACATGATCAGCGCATGATCAGTCACATGATCAGTGCATGATAAGCCACGTGATCAGTGCATGATCAATCACGTGATCAGTGCATGATCAGTCATGTGATCAGTGCATGATAGCTGCGTGATCAGTGCATGATCAGCCACGTGATCAGTGCATGATAGCCACGTGATCAGTGCATGATCAGTCACGTGATCAGTGCATGATCAGTCACGTGATCAGTGCATGATCAGCCACGTGATCAGTGCATGATCAGTCACGTGATCAGTGCATGATCAGCCACGTGATCAGTGCATGATCAGTCACGTGATCAGTGCATGATCAGTCACGTGATCAGTGCATGATAGCCACGTGATCAGTGCATGATCAGCCACGTGATCAGTGCATGATAGCCACGTGATCAGTGCATGATAGCCACGTGATCAGTGCATGATCAGTCACGTGATCATGTGTGATCAGCACGTGATCAGTGCATGATAGCCACGTGATCAGTGCATGATCAGTCACGTGATCAGTGCATGATCAGTCACGTGATCAGTGCATGATCAGTCCGTGATCAGTGCATGATCAGTCACGTGATCAGTGCATGATCAGTCACGTGATCAGTGCATGATCAGCCACGTGATCATGTGTGATCAGCCACGTGATCAGTGCATGATAGCCACGTGATCAGTGCATGATCAGTCACGTGATCAGTGCATGATCAGTCACGTGATCAGTGCATGATAGCCACGTGATCAGTGCATGATCAATTACGTGATCAGTGCATGATCAGTCACGTGATCAGTGCATGGTAGCTACGTGATCAGTGCATGATCAGCCACGTGATCAGTGCATGATAGCCACGTGATCAGTGCATGATCAGTCACGTGATCAGTGCATGATCAGCCACGTGATCAGTGCATGTGGAGTCATGTGATCAGTGCATGATAGCCACGTGATCAGTGCATGATCAGTCCCGTGATCAGTGTATGATCAGCCACGTGATCAGTGCATGATCAGCACGTGATCAGTGCATGATCAGTCACGTGATCAGTGCATGATCAGCCACGTGATCAGTGCATGATCAGCCACGTGATCAGTGCATGATCAGCCACGTGAACAGTGCATGCTCAGTCACGTGATCAGGGCCTGCTGAGCTGCGTGATTACTGTCTGCTCATCTGCTTGACAATTGCCAGCTGAGCTGCACGATTCCTGCCTGTCATCTGCTTGACAATTGCCAGCTGTGCTGCGTAATTCCTGCCTGCTCAGCTGCTTGATTATTGCCAGCTGAGCAGCATGATTCCTCACAGCTGAGTTCCATGATTATTGCCTGCTGACTGATTCGTGCCTACTCAGCTCTTTGTTCATTGCCTCCAGAGGCACATGATCAGTGTATGATAGCAAACATGATCAGCGCATGATCAGTCACATGATCAGTGCATGATAAGCCACGTGATCAGTGCATGATCAGTCACGTGATCAGTGCATGATCAGCCACGTGATCAGTGCATGATCAGCCACGTGATCAGTGCATGATCAGTCACGTGATCAGTGCATGATAGCCACGTGATCAGTGCATGATCAGCCACGTGATCAGTGCATGATAGCCACGTGATCAGTGCATGATCAGCCACGTGATCAGTGCATGATCAGTCACGTGATCAGTGCATGATCAGCCACGTGATCAGTGCATGATAGCCACGTGATCAGTGCATGATAGCCACGTGATCAGTGCATGATAGCCACGTGATCAGTGCATGATCAGTCACGTGATCAGTGCATGATCAGTCACGTGATCAGTGCATGATCAGCCACGTGATCAGTGCATGATAGCCACGTGATCAGTGCATGATCAGTCACGTGATCAGTGCATGATCAGTCACGTGATCAGTGCATGATCAGCCACGTGATCAGTGCATGATCAGCCACGTGATCAGTGCATGATCAGCCACGTGATCAGTGCATGATCAGTCACGTGATCAGTGCATGATCAGTCACGTGATCAGTGCATGATAGCTACGTGATCAGTGCATGATCAGCCACGTGATCAGTGCATGATAGCCACGTGATCAGTGCATGATCAGTCACGTGATCAGTGCATGATCAGTCACGTGATCAGTGCATGATCAGCCACGTGATCAGTGCATGATAGCCACGTGATCAGTGCATGATAGCCACGTGATCAGTGCATGATCAGTCACGTGATCAGTGCATGATCAGTCACGTGATCGTGTGTGATCAGCCACGTGATCAGTGCATGATCAGCCACGTGATCAGTGCATGATCAATTACGTGATCAGTGCATGATCAGTCACGTGATCAGTGCATGATAGCTACGTGATCAGTGCATGATCAGCCACGTGATCAGTGCATGATAGCCACGTGATCAGTGCATGATCAGCCACGTGATCAGTGCATGATCAGTCACGTGATCATGTGTGATCAGCCACGTGATCAGTGCATGATCAGCCACGTGATCAGTGCATGATCAATCACGTGATCAGTGCATGATCAGCCACGTGATCAGTGCATGATAGCCACGTGATCAGTGCATGATCAGTCACGTGATCAGTGCATGATCAGTCACGTGATCAGTGCATGATCATTTACGTGATCAGTGCATGATCAGTCACGTGACCAGTGCATGGTAGCTACGTGATCATTGCATGATCAGCCACGTGATCAGTGCATGATAGCCACGTGATCAGTGCATGATCAGTTACGTGATCAGTGTATGATCAGCCACGTGATCAGTGCATGAGTGCCACGTGATCAGTGCATGATCAGTCACGTGACAGTGTGTGATCAGCCACGTGATCAGTGCATGATCAGCCACGTGATCAGTGCATGATAGCCACGTGATCAGTGCATGATCAGTTACGTGATCAGTGCATGATCAGCCACGTGATCAGTGCATGATCAGCACGTGATCAGTGCATGATCAGCCACGTGATCAGTGCATGATAGCCACGTGATCAGTGCATGATCAGTCACGTGATCAGTGCATGATCAGCCACGTGATCAGTGCATGATCAGCCACGTGATCAGTGCATGATAGCCACGTGATCAGTGCATGATCATCACGTGATCAGTGCTGATCAGTCACGTGACCAGTGCATGGTAGCTACGTGATCATTGCATGATCAGCCACGTGAGTAGTGCATGATAGCCACGTGATCAGTGCATGATCAGTCACGTGATCAGTGCATGATCAGCCATGTGATCAGTGCATGATCAGGCACGTGATCAGTGCATGATCAGCCACGTGATCAGTGCATGATAGCCACGTGATCAGTGCATGATCAGTCACGTGATCAGTGCATGATCAGTCACGTGATCAGTGCATGATCATCACGTGATCAGTGCATGATCAGCCACGTGATCAGTGCATGATCAGCCACGTGATCAGTGCATGATAGCCACGTGATCAGTGCATGATCAGTCACGTGATCAGTGCATGATCAGCCACGTGATCAGTGCATGATCAGCCACGTGATCAGTGCATGATCAATTACGTGATCAGTGCATGATCAGTCACGTGATCAGTGCATGGTAGCTACGTGATCAGTGCATGATCAGCCACGTGATCAGTGCATGATAGTCACGTGATCAGTGCATGATCAGCCACGTGATCAGTGCATGATCAGTCACGTGATCAGTGTGATCAGCCACGTGATCAGTGCATGATAGCCACGTGATCAGTGCATGATAGCCACGTGATCAGTGCATGATAGTCACGTGATCAGTGCATGATCAGTCACGTGATCAGTGCATGATCAGCCACGTGATCAGTGCATGATAGCCACGTGATCAGTGCATGATCAGTCACGTGATCAGTGCATGATCAGTCACGTGATCAGTGCATGATCAGCCACGTGATCAGTGCATGATCAGTCACGTGATCAGTGCATGATCAGCCACGTGATCAGTGCATGATCAGCACGTGATCAGTGCATGATCAGTCACGTGATCAGTGCATGATCAGCCACGTGATCAGTGCATGATCAGCCACGTGATCAGTGCATGATCAGCCACGTGATCAGTGCATGATAGTCACGTGATCAGTGCATGATCAGTCACGTGATCAGTGCATGATCAGCCACGTGATCAGTGCATGATCAGCACGTGATCAGTGCATGATCAGTCACGTGATCAGTGCATGATCAGTCACGTGATCAGTGCATGATCAGTCACGTGATCAGTGCATGATAGCCACGTGATCAGTGCATGATAGCCACGTGATCAGTGCATGATCAGTCACGTGATCAGTGCATGATCAGTCACGTGATCAGTGCATGATCAGCCACGTGATCAGTGCATGTCAGTCACGTGATCAGTGCATGATAGCACGTGATCAGTGCATGATCAGTCCCGTGATCAGTGCATGATCAGCCACGTGATCAGTGCATGATAGCCACGTGATCAGTGCATGATCAGTCACGTGATCAGTGCATGATCAGCCACGTGATCAGTGCATGATCAGCCACGTGATCAGTGCATGATCAGCCACGTGATCAGTGCATGATAGCCACGTGATCAGTGCATGATCAGTCACGTGATCAGTGTATGATCAGCCACGTGAACAGTGCATGCTCAGTCACGTGATCAGGGCCTGCTGAGCTGCGTGATTACTGTCTGCTCATCTGCTTGACAATTGCCAGCTGAGCTGCACGATTCCTGCCTGTCATCTGCTTGACAATTGCCAGCTGTGCTGCGTAATTCCTGCCTGCTCAGCTGCTTGATTATTGCCAGCTGAGCAGCATGATTCCTCACAGCTGAGTTCCATGATTATTGCCTGCTGACTGATTCGTGCCTACTCAGCTCTTTGTTCATTGCCTCCAGAGGCACATGATCAGTGTATGATAGCAAACATGATCAGCGCATGATCAGTCACATGATCAGTGCATGATAAGTCACGTGATCAGTGCATGATCAATCACGTGATCAGTGCATGATCAGTCACGTGATCAGTGCATGATAGCTGCGTGATCAGTGCATGATCAGCCACGTGATCAGTGCATGATAGCCACGTGATCAGTGCATGATCAGTCACGTGATCAGTGCATGATCAGTCACGTGATCAGTGCATGATCAGCCACGTGATCAGTGCATGATCAGTCACGTGATCAGTGCATGATCAGCCACGTGATCAGTGCATGATCAGTCACGTGATCAGTGCATGATCAGTCACGTGATCAGTGCATGATAGCTACGTGATCAGTGCATGATCAGCCACGTGATCAGTGCATGATAGCCACGTGATCAGTGCATGATAGCCACGTGATCAGTGCATGATCAGTCACGTGATCATGTGTGATCAGCACGTGATCAGTGCATGATAGCCACGTGATCAGTGCATGATCAGTCACGTGATCAGTGCATGATCAGTCACGTGATCAGTGCATGATCAGTCCCGTGATCAGTGCATGATCAGTCACGTGATCAGTGCATGATCAGTCACGTGATCAGTGCATGATCAGCCACGTGATCATGTGTGATCAGCCACGTGATCAGTGCATGATAGCCACGTGATCAGTGCATGATCAGTCACGTGATCAGTGCATGATCAGTCACGTGATCAGTGCATGATAGCCACGTGATCAGTGCATGATCAATTACGTGATCAGTGCATGATCAGTCACGTGATCAGTGCATGATAGCTACGTGATCAGTGCATGATCAGCCACGTGATCAGTGCATGATAGCCACGTGATCAGTGCATGATCAGTCACGTGATCAGTGCATGATCAGCCACGTGATCAGTGCATGTCAGTCACGTGATCAGTGCATGATAGCCACGTGATCAGTGCATGATCAGTCCCGTGATCAGTGTATGATCAGCCACGTGATCAGTGCATGATCAGCACGTGATCAGTGCATGATCAGTCACGTGATCAGTGCATGATCAGCCACGTGATCAGTGCATGATCAGCCACGTGATCAGTGCATGATCAGCCACGTGAACAGTGCATGCTCAGTCACGTGATCAGGGCCTGCTGAGCTGCGTGATTACTGTCTGCTCATCTGCTTGACAATTGCCAGCTGAGCTGCACGATTCCTGCCTGTCATCTGCTTGACAATTGCCAGCTGTGCTGCGTAATTCCTGCCTGCTCAGCTGCTTGATTATTGCCAGCTGAGCAGCATGATTCCTCACAGCTGAGTTCCATGATTATTGCCTGCTGACTGATTCGTGCCTACTCAGCTCTTTGTTCATTGCCTCCAGAGGCACATGATCAGTGTATGATAGCAAACATGATCAGCGCATGATCAGTCACATGATCAGTGCATGATAAGTCACGTGATCAGTGCATGATCAGTCACGTGATCAGTGCATGATCAGCCACGTGATCAGTGCATGATCAGCCACGTGATCAGTGCATGATCAGTCACGTGATCAGTGCATGATAGCACGTGATCAGTGCATGATCAGCCACGTGATCAGTGCATGATAGCCACGTGATCAGTGCATGATCAGCCACGTGATCAGTGCATGATCAGTCACGTGATCAGTGCATGATCAGCCACGTGATCAGTGCATGATAGCCACGTGATCAGTGCATGATCAGCCACGTGATCAGTGCATGATAGCCACGTGATCAGTGCATGATCAGTCACGTGATCAGTGCATGATCAGCCACGTGATCAGTGCATGATCAGCCACGTGATCAGTGCATGATAGCCACGTGATCAGTGCATGATCAGTCACGTGATCAGTGCATGATCAGCCACGTGATCAGTGCATGATCAGCCACGTGATCAGTGCATGATAGCCACGTGATCAGTGCATGATCAGCCACGTGATCAGTGCATGATCAGTCACGTGATCAGTGCATGATCAGTCACGTGATCAGTGCATGATCAGCCACGTGATCAGTGCATGATCAGCCACGTGATCAGTGCATGATCAGTACGTGATCAGTGCATGATCAGTCACGTGATCAGTGCATGATAGCTACGTGATCAGTGCATGATCAGCCACGTGATCAGTGCATGATAGCCACGTGATCAGTGCATGATAGCCACGTGATCAGTGCATGATCAGTCACGTGATCATGTGTGATCAGCCACGTGATCAGTGCATGATCAGCCACGTGATCAGTGCATGATCAATTACGTGATCAGTGCATGATCAGCCACGTGATCAGTGCATGATAGCCACGTGATCAGTGCATGATCAGTCACGTGATCAGTGCATGATCAGTCACGTGATCAGTGCATGATCATTTACGTGATCAGTGCATGATCAGTCACGTGACCAGTACATGGTAGCTACGTGATCATTGCATGATCAGCCACGTGAGCAGTGCATGATAGCCACGTGATGTGTGCATGATCAGTTACGTGATCAGTGTATGATCAGCCACGTGATCAGTGCATGAGTGCCACGTGATCAGTGCATGATCAGTCACGTGACAGTGTGTGATCAGCCACGTGATCAGTGCATGATCAGCCACGTGATCAGTGCATGATAGCCACGTGATCAGTGCATGATCAGTTACGTGATCAGTGTATGATCAGCCACGTGATCAGTGCATGATCAGCACGTGATCAGTGCATGATCAGCCACGTGATCAGTGCATGATAGCCACGTGATCAGTGCATGATCAGTCACGTGATCAGTGCATGATCAGCCACGTGATCAGTGCATGATCAGCCACGTGATCAGTGCATGATAGCCACGTGATCAGTGCATGATCATCACCTGATCAGTGCTGATCAGTCACGTGACCAGTGCATGGTAGCTACGTGATCATTGCATGATCAGCCACGTGAGTAGTGCATGATAGCCACGTGATCAGTGCATGATCAGTCACGTGATCAGTGCATGATCAGCCATGTGATCAGTGCATGATCAGGCACGTGATCAGTGCATGATCAGCCACGTGATCAGTGCATGATAGCCACGTGATCAGTGCATGATCAGTCACGTGATCAGTGCATGATCAGTCACGTGATCAGTGCATGATCATCACGTGATCAGTGCATGATCAGTCACGTGATCAGTGCATGATCAGCCACGTGATCAGTGCATGATAGCCACGTGATCAGTGCATGATCAGTCACGTGATCAGTGCATGATCAGCCACGTGATCAGTGCATGATCAGCCACGTGATCAGTGCATGATCAATTACGTGATCAGTGCATGATCAGTCACGTGATCAGTGCATGATAGCTACGTGATCAGTGCATGATCAGCCACGTGATCAGTGCATGATAGTCACGTGATCAGTGCATGATAGCCACGTGATCAGTGCATGATCAGTCACGTGATCAGTGTGATCAGCCACGTGATCAGTGCATGATAGCCACGTGATCAGTGCATGATCAGCCACGTGATCAGTGCATGATAGTCACGTGATCAGTGCATGACAGGCACGTGATCAGTGCATGATCAGCCACGTGATCAGTGCATGATAGCCACGTGATCAGTGCATGATCAGTCACGTGATCAGTGCATGATCAGTCACGTGATCAGTGCATGATCAGCCACGTGATCAGTGCATGATCAGTCACGTGATCAGTGCATGATCAGCCACGTGATCAGTGCATGATCAGCACGTGATCAGTGCATGATCAGTCACGTGATCAGTGCATGATCAGCCACGTGATCAGTGCATGATCAGCCACGTGATCAGTGCATGATAGCCACGTGATCAGTGCATGATAGTCACGTGATCAGTGCATGATCAGTCACGTGATCAGTGCATGATCAGCCACGTGATCAGTGCATGATCAGCACGTGATCAGTGCATGATCAGTCACGTGATCAGTGCATGATCAGTCACGTGATCAGTGCATGATCAGTCACGTGATCAGTGCATGATAGCCACGTGATCAGTGCATGATAGCCACGTGATCAGTGCATGATCAGTCACGTGATCAGTGCATGATCAGTCACGTGATCAGTGCATGATCAGCCACGTGATCAGTGCATGTCAGTCACGTGATCAGTGCATGATAGCACGTGATCAGTGCATGATCAGTCCCGTGATCAGTGCATGATCAGCCACGTGATCAGTGCATGATAGCCACGTGATCAGTGCATGATCAGTCACGTGATCAGTGCATGATCAGCCACGTGATCAGTGCATGATCAGCCACGTGATCAGTGCATGATCAGCCACGTGATCAGTGCATGATAGCCACGTGATCAGTGCATGATCAGTCACGTGATCAGTGTATGATCAGCCACGTGAACAGTGCATGCTCAGTCACGTGATCAGGGCCTGCTGAGCTGCGTGATTACTGTCTGCTCATCTGCTTGACAATTGCCAGCTGAGCTGCACGATTCCTGCCTGTCATCTGCTTGACAATTGCCAGCTGTGCTGCGTAATTCCTGCCTGCTCAGCTGCTTGATTATTGCCAGCTGAGCAGCATGATTCCTCACAGCTGAGTTCCATGATTATTGCCTGCTGACTGATTCGTGCCTACTCAGCTCTTTGTTCATTGCCTCCAGAGGCACATGATCAGTGTATGATAGCAAACATGATCAGCACATGATCAGTCACATGATCAGTGCATGATAAGCCACGTGATCAGTGCATGATCAATCATTGATCAGTGCATGATCAGTCCGTGATCAGTGCATGATAGCTGCGTGATCAGTGCATGATCAGCCACGTGATCAGTGCATGATAGCCACGTGATCAGTGCATGATCAGTCACGTGATCAGTGCATGATCAGTCACGTGATCAGTGCATGATCAGCCACGTGATCAGTGCATGATCAGTCACGTGATCAGTGCATGATCAGCCACGTGATCAGTGCATGATCAGTCACGTGATCAGTGCATGATCAGTCACGTGATCAGTGCATGATAGCCACGTGATCAGTGCATGATCAGCCACGTGATCAGTGCATGATAGCCACGTGATCAGTGCATGATCAGCCACGTGATCAGTGCATGATCAGTCACGTGATCATGTGTGATCAGCACGTGATCAGTGCATGATAGCCACGTGATCAGTGCATGATCAGTCACGTGATCAGTGCATGATCAGTCACGTGATCAGTGCATGATCAGTCCCGTGATCAGTGCATGATCAGCCACGTGATCAGTGCATGATCAGTCACGTGATCAGTGCATGATCAGCCACGTGATCATGCATGATCAGCCACGTGATCAGTGCATGATAGCCACGTGATCAGTGCATGATCAGTCACGTGATCAGTGCATGATCAGTCACGTGATCAGTGCATGATAGCCACGTGATCAGTGCATGATCAATTACGTGATCAGTGCATGATCAGTCACGTGATCAGTGCATGGTAGCTACGTGATCAGTGCATGATCAGCCACGTGATCAGTGCATGATAGCCACGTGATCAGTGCATGATCAGTCACGTGATCAGTGTATGATCAGCCACGTGATCAGTGCATGTCAGTCACGTGATCAGTGCATGATAGCCACGTGATCAGTGCATGATCAGTCCGTGATCAGTGTATGATCAGCCACGTGATCAGTGCATGATCAGCCACGTGATCAGTGCATGATCAGTCACGTGATCAGTGCATGATCAGCCACGTGATCAGTGCATGATCAGCCACGTGATCAGTGCATGATCAGCCACGTGAACAGTGCATGCTCAGTCACGTGATCAGGGCCTGCTGAGCTGCGTGATTACTGTCTGCTCATCTGCTTGACAATTGCCAGCTGAGCTGCACGATTCCTGCCTGTCATCTGCTTGACAATTGCCAGCTGTGCTGCGTAATTCCTGCCTGCTCAGCTGCTTGATTATTGCCAGCTGAGCAGCATGATTCCTCACAGCTGAGTTCCATGATTATTGCCTGCTGACTGATTCGTGCCTACTCAGCTCTTTGTTCATTGCCTCCAGAGGCACATGATCAGTGTATGATAGCAAACATGATCAGCGCATGATCAGTCACATGATCAGTGCATGATAAGCCACGTGATCAGTGCATGATCAGTCACGTGATCAGTGCATGATCAGCCACGTGATCAGTGCATGATCAGCCACGTGATCAGTGCATGATCAGTCACGTGATCAGTGCATGATAGCCACGTGATCAGTGCATGATCAGCCACGTGATCAGTGCATGATAGCCACGTGATCAGTGCATGATCAGCCACGTGATCAGTGCATGATCAGTCACGTGATCAGTGCATGATCAGCCACGTGATCAGTGCATGATAGCCACGTGATCAGTGCATGATAGCCACGTGATCAGTGCATGATAGCCACGTGATCAGTGCATGATCAGTCACGTGATCAGTGCATGATCAGCCACGTGATCAGTGCATGATAGCCACGTGATCAGTGCATGATAGCCACGTGATCAGTGCATGATCAGTCACGTGATCAGTGCATGATCAGTCACGTGATCAGTGCATGATCAGCCACGTGATCAGTGCATGATAGCCACGTGATCAGTGCATGATAGCCACGTGATCAGTGCATGATCAGTCACGTGATCAGTGCATGATCAGTCACGTGATAGTGCATGATCAGCCACGTGATCAGTGCATGATCAGCCACGTGATCAGTGCATGATCAATTACGTGATCAGTGCATGATCAGTCACGTGATCAGTGCATGATAGCTACGTGATCAGTGCATGATCAGCCACGTGATCAGTGCATGATAGCCACGTGATCAGTGCATGATAGCCACGTGATCAGTGCATGATCAGTCACGTGATACATGTGTGATCAGCCACGTGATCAGTGCATGATGAGCCACGTGATCAGTGCATGATCAATTACGTGATCAGTGCATGATCAGTCACGTGACCAGTACATGGTTGCTACGTGATCAGTGCATGATCAGCCACGTGAGCAGTGCATGATAGCCACGTGATCAGTGCATGATCAGTCACGTGATCAGTGCATGATCAGTCACGTGAACAGTGCATGATCATTTACGTGATCAGTGCATGATCAGTCACGTGACCAGTACATGGTAGCTACGTGATCATTGCATGATCAGCCACGTGAGCAGTGCATGATAGCCACGTGATGTGTGCATGATCAGTTACGTGAGCAGTGTATGATCAGCCACGTGATCAGTGCATGAGTGCCACGTGATCAGTGCATGATCAGTCACGTGACAGGTGTGTGATCAGCCACGTGATCAGTGCATGTTCAGCCACGTGATCAGTGCATGATAGCCACGTGATCAGTGCATGATCAGTTACGTGAGCAGTGTATGATCAGCCACGTGATCAGTGCATGGTCAGCACGTGATCAGTGCATGATCAGCCACGTGATCAGTGCATGATAGCCACGTGATCAGTGCATGATCAGTCACGTGATCAGTGCATGATCAGCCACGTGATCAGTGCATGATCAGCCACGTGATCAGTGCATGATAGCCACGTGATCAGTGCATGATCATCACCTGATCAGTGCTGATCAGTCACGTGACAGTACATGGTAGCTACATGATCATTGCATGATCAGCCACGTGAGTAGTGCATGATAGCCACGTGATCAGTGCATGATCAGTCACGTGATCAGTGCATGATCAGCCATGTGATCAGTGCATGATCAGGCACGTGATCAGTGCATGATCAGCCACGTGATCAGTGCATGATAGCCACGTGATCAGTGCATGATCAGTCACGTGATCAGTGCATGATCAGTCACGTGATCAGTGCATGATCATCACGTGATCAGTGCATGATCAGTCACGTGATCAGTGCATGATCAGCCACGTGATCAGTGCATGATAGCCACGTGATCAGTGCATGATCAGTCACGTGATCAGTGCATGATCAGCCACGTGATCAGTGCATGATCAGCCACGTGATCAGTGCATGATCAGTCACGTGATCAGTGCATGATCAGTCACGTGATCAGTGCATGGTAGCTACGTGATCAGTGCATGATCAGCCACGTGATCAGTGCATGATAGTCACGTGATCAGTGCATGATCAGCCACGTGATCAGTGCATGATCAGTCACGTGATAGTGTGTGATCAGCCACGTGATCAGTGCATGATAGCCACGTGATCAGTGCATGATAGCCACGTGATCAGTGCATGATAGTCACGTGATCAGTGCATGATCAGTCACGTGATCAGTGCATGATCAGCCACGTGATCAGTGCATGATAGCCACGTGATCAGTGCATGATCAGTCACGTGATCAGTGCATGATCAGTCACGTGATCAGTGCATGATCAGCCACGTGATCAGTGCATGATCAGTCACGTGATCAGTGCATGATCAGCCACGTGATCAGTGCATGATCAGCACGTGATCAGTGCATGATCAGTCACGTGATCAGTGCATGATCAGCCACGTGATCAGTGCATGATCAGCCACGTGATCAGTGCATGATAGCCACGTGATCAGTGCATGATAGTCACGTGATCAGTGCATGATCAGTCACGTGATCAGTGCATGATCAGCCACGTGATCAGTGCATGATCAGCACGTGATCAGTGCATGATCAGTCACGTGATCAGTGCATGATCAGTCACGTGATCAGTGCATGATCAGTCACGTGATCAGTGCATGATAGCCACGTGATCAGTGCATGATAGCCACGTGATCAGTGCATGATCAGTCACGTGATCAGTGCATGATCAGTCACGTGATCAGTGCATGATCAGCCACGTGATCAGTGCATGTCAGTCACGTGATCAGTGCATGATAGCACGTGATCAGTGCATGATCAGTCCCGTGATCAGTGCATGACAGCCACGTGATCAGTGCATGATAGCCACGTGATCAGTGCATGATCAGTCACGTGATCAGTGCATGATCAGCCACGTGATCAGTGCATGATCAGCCACGTGATCAGTGCATGATCAGCCACGTGATCAGTGCATGATAGCCACGTGATCAGTGCATGATCAGTCACGTGATCAGTGTGTGATCAGCCACGTGAACAGTGCATGCTCAGTCACGTGATCAGGGCCTGCTGAGCTGCGTGATTACTGTCTGCTCATCTGCTTGACATTTGCCAGCTGAGCTGCACGATTCCTGCCTGTCATCTGCTTGACAATTGCCACCTGTGCTGCGTAATTCCTGCCTGCTCAGCTGCTTGATTATTGCCAGCTGAGCAGCATGATTTCTCACAGCTGAGTTCCATGATTATAGCCTGCTGACTGATTCGTGCCTACTCAGCTCTTTGTTCATTGCCTCCAGAGGCACATGATCAGTGTATGATACCAAACATGATCAGCGCATGATCAGTCACATGATCAGTGCATGATAAGCCACGTGATCAGTGCATGATCAATTACGTGATCAGTGCATGATCAGTCCGTGATCAGTGCATGATAGCTGCGTGATCAGTGCATGATCAGCCACGTGATCAGTGCATGATAGCCACGTGATCAGTGCATGATCAGTCACGTGATCAGTGCATGATCAGTCACGTGATCAGTGCATGATCAGCCACGTGATCAGTGCATGATCAGTCACGTGATCAGTGCATGATCAGCCACGTGATCAGTGCATGATCAGTCACGTGATCAGTGCATGATCAGTCACGTGACCAGTACATGATAGCCACGTGATCAGTGCATGATCAGCCACGTGATCAGTGCATGATAGCCACGTGATCAGTGCATGATAGCCACGTGATCAGTGCATGATCAGTCACGTGATCATGTGTGATCAGCACGTGATCAGTGCATGATAGCCACGTGATCAGTGCATGATCAGTCACGTGATCAGTGCATGATCAGTCACGTGATCAGTGCATGATCAGTCCCGTGATCAGTGCATGATCAGCCACGTGATCAGTGCATGATCAGTCACGTGATCAGTGCATGATCAGCCACGTGATCATGTGTGATCAGCCACGTGATCAGTGCATGATAGCTACGTGATCAGTGCATGATCAGTCACGTGATCAGTGCATGATCAGTCACGTGATCAGTGCATGATAGCCACGTGATCAGTGCATGATCAATTACGTGATCAGTGCATGATCAGTCACGTGATCAGTACATGGTAGCTACGTGATCATTGCATGATCAGCCACGTGATCAGTGCATGATAGCCACGTGATCAGTGCATGATCAGTCACGTGATCAGTGCATGATCAGCCACGTGATCAGTGCATGTCAGTCATGTGATCAGTGCATGATAGCCACGTGATCAGTGCATGATCAGTCCCGTGATCAGTGCATGATCAGCCACGTGATCAGTGCATGATAGCTACGTGATCAGTGCATGATCAGTCACGTGATCAGTGCATGATCAGCCACGTGATCAGTGCATGATCAGCCACGTGATCAGTGCATGATCAGCCACGTGAACAGTGCATGCTCAGTCACGTGATCAGGGCCTGCTGAGCTGCATGATTTCTGTCTCCTCATCTGCTTGACAATTGCCAGCTGAGCTGCACGATTCCTGCCTGTCATCTGCTTGACAATTGCCACCTGTGCTGCGTAATTCCTGCCTGCTCAGCTACTTGATTATTGCCAGCTGAGCAGCATGATTTCTCAGAGCTGAGTTCCATGATTATTGCCTGCTGACTGATTCGTGCCTACTCAGCTCTTTGTTCATTGCCTCCAGAGGCACATGATCAGTGTATGACAGCAAACATGATCAGTGCATGATCAGTCACATGATCAGTGCATGATAAGCCACGTGATCAGTGCATGATCAGTCACGTGATCAGTGCATGATCAGCCACGTGATCAGTGCATGATCAGCCACGTGATCAGTGCATGATCAGCCACGTGATCAGTGCATGATCAGTTACGTGATCAGTGCATGATAGCCACGTGATCAGTGCATGATCAGTCACGTGATCAGTGTGTGATCAGCCACGTGAACAGTGCATGCTCAGTCACGTGATCAGGGCCTGCTGAGCTGCGTGATTACTGTCTGCTCATCTGCTTGACAATTGCCAGCTGAGCTGCACGATTCCTGCCTGTCATCTGCTTGACAATTGCCAGCTGTGCTGCGTAATTCCTGCCTGCTCATCTGCTTGATTATTGCCAGCTGAGCAGCATGATTTCTCAGAGCTGAGTTCCATGATTATAGCCTGCTGACTGATTCGTGCCTACTCAGCTCATTGTTCATTGCCTCCAGAGGCACATGATCAGTGTATGACACCAAACATGATCAGTGCATGATCAGTCACATGATCAGTGCATGATAAGCCACGTGATCAGTGCATGATCAATTACGTGATCAGTGCATGATCAGTCACGTGATCAGTGCATGATAGCTGCGTGATCAGTGCATGATCAGCCACGTGATCAGTGCATGATAGCCACGTGATCAGTGCATGATCAGTCACGTGATCAGTGCATGATCAGTCACGTGATCAGTGCATGATCAGCCACGTGATCAGTGCATGATCAGTCACGTGATCAGTGCATGATCAGCCACGTGATCAGTGCATGATCAGTCACGTGATCAGTGCATGATCAGTCACGTGACCAGTGCATGATAGCTACGTGATCAGTGCATGATCAGCCACGTGATCAGTGCATGATAGCCACGTGATCAGTGCATGATAGCCACGTGATCAGTGCATGATCAGTCACGTGATCATGTGTGATCAGCACGTGATCAGTGCATGATAGCCACGTGATCAGTGCATGATCAGTCACGTGATCAGTGCATGATCAGTCACGTGATCAGTGCATGATCAGTCCCGTGATCAGTGCATGATCAGCCACGTGATCAGTGCATGATCAGTCACGTGATCAGTGCATGATCAGCCACGTGATCAGTGTGATCAGCCACGTGATCAGTGCATGATAGCCACGTGATCAGTGCATGATCAGTCACGTGATCAGTGCATGATCAGTCACGTGATCAGTGCATGATAGCCACGTGATCAGTGCATGATCAATTACGTGATCAGTGCATGATCAGTCACGTGATCAGTGCATGGTAGCTGCGTGATCATTGCATGATCAGCCACGTGATCAGTGCATGATAGCCACGTGATCAGTGCATGATCAGTCACGTGATCAGTGCATGATCAGCCACGTGATCAGTGCATGTCAGTCACGTGATCAGTGCATGATAGCCACGTGATCAGTGCATGATCAGTCCCGTGATCAGTGTATGATCAGCCACGTGATCAGTGCATGATCAGCCACGTGATCAGTGCATGATCAGTCACGTGATCAGTGCATGATCAGCCACGTGATCAGTGCATGATCAGCCACGTGATCAGTGCATGATCAGCCACGTGAACAGTGCATGCTCAGTCACGTGATCAGGGCCTGCTGAGCTGCGTGATTACTGTCTGCTCATCTGCTTGACAATTGCCAGCTGAGCTGCACGATTCCTGCCTGTCATCTGCTTGACAATTGCCACCTGTGCTGCGTAATTCCTGCCTGCTCAGCTGCTTGATTATTGCCAGCTGAGCAGCATGATTTCTCACAGCTGAGTTCCATGATTATTGCCTGCTGACTGATTCGTGCCTACTCAGCTCTTTGTTCATTGCCTCCAGAGGCACATGATCAGTGTATGACAGCAAACATGATCAGTGCATGATCAGTCACATGATCAGTGCATGATAAGCCACGTGATCAGTGCATGATCAGTCACGTGATCAGTGCATGATCAGTCACGTGATCAGTGCATGATCAGCCACGTGATCAGTGCATGATCAGCCACGTGATCAGTGCATGATCAATCACGTGATCAGTGCATGATCAGTCACGTGATCAGTACATGATAGCTACGTGATCAGTGCATGATCAGCCACGTGATCAGTGCATGATAGCCACGTGATCAGTGCATGATCAGCACGTGATCAGTGCATGATCAGTCACGTGATCAGTGCATGATCAGCCACGTGATCAGTGCATGATAGCCACGTGATCAGTGCATGATAGCCACGTGATCAGTGCATGATAGCCACGTGATCAGTGCATGATCAGTCACGTGATCAGTGCATGATCAGCCACGTGATCAGTGCATGATAGCCACGTGATCAGTGCATGATAGCCACGTGATCAGTGCATGATCAGTCACGTGATCAGTGCATGATCAGCCACGTGATCAGTGCATGATAGCCACGTGATCAGTGCATGATAGCCACGTGATCAGTGCATGATCAGTCACGTGATCAGTGCATGATCAGTCACGTGATCAGTGCATGATCAGCCACGTGATCAGTGCATGATAGCCACGTGATCAGTGCATGATAGCCACGTGATCAGTGCATGATCAGTCACGTGATCAGTGCATGATCAGTCACGTGATACGTGTGTGATCAGCCACGTGATCAGTGCATGATGAGCCACGTGATCAGTGCATGATCAATTACGTGATCAGTGCATGATCAGTCACGTGACCAGTACATGGTTGCTACGTGATCATTGCATGATCAGCCACGTGATCAGTGCATGATAGCCACGTGATCAGTGCATGATCAGTCACGTGATCAGTGCATGATCAGTCACGTGATCAGTGCATGATCATTTACGTGATCAGTGCATGATCAGTCACGTGACCAGTGCATGGTAGCTACGTGATCATTGCATGATCAGCCACGTGAGCAGTGCATGATAGCCACGTGATGTGTGCATGATCAGTTACGTGAGCAGTGTATGATCAGCCACGTGATCAGTGCATGAGTGCCACGTGATCAGTGCATGATCAGTCACGTGACAGTGTGTGATCAGCCACGTGATCAGTGCATGATCAGCCACGTGATCAGTGCATGATAGCCACGTGATCAGTGCATGATCAGTTACGTGATCAGTGTATGATCAGCCACGTGATCAGTGCATGATCAGACACGTGATCAGTGCATGATCAGCCACGTGATCAGTGCATGATAGCCACGTGATCAGTGCATGATCAGTCACGTGATCAGTGCATGATCAGCCACGTGATCAGTGCATGATCAGCCACGTGATCAGTGCATGATAGCCACGTGATCAGTGCATGATCATCACGTGATCAGTGCTGATCAGTCACGTGACCAGTACATGGTAGCTACATGATCATTGCATGATCAGCCACGTGAGTAGTGCATGATAGCCACGTGATCAGTGCATGATCAGTCACGTGATCAGTGCATGATCAGCCATGTGATCAGTGCATGATCAGGCACGTGATCAGTGCATGATCAGCCACGTGATCAGTGCATGATAGCCACGTGATCAGTGCATGATCAGTCACGTGATCAGTGCATGATCAGTCACGTGATCAGTGCATGATCAGTCACGTGATCAGTGCATGATCAGGCACGTGATCAGTGCATGATCATCCACGTGATCAGTGCATGATAGCCACGTGATCAGTGCATGATCAGTCACGTGATCAGTGCATGATCAGCCACGTGATCAGTGCATGATCAGCCACGTGATCAGTGCATGATCAGTCACGTGATCAGTGCATGATCAGTCACGTGACCAGTACATGGTAGCTACGTGATCAGTGCATGATCAGCCACGTGATCAGTGCATGATAGCCACGTGATCAGTGCATGATCAGCCACGTGATCAGTGCATGATCAGTCACGTGATAGTGTGTGATCAGCCACGTGATCAGTGCATGATAGCCACGTGATCAGTGCATGATAGCCACGTGATCAGTGCATGATAGTCACGTGATCAGTGCATGATCAGCCACGTGATCAGTGCATGATCAGCCACGTGATCAGTGCATGATAGCCACGTGATCAGTGCATGATCAGTCACGTGATCAGTGCATGATCAGTCACGTGATCAGTGCATGATCAGCCACGTGATCAGTGCATGATCAGTCACGTGATCAGTGCATGATAGCCACGTGATCAGTGCATGATCAGTCACGTGATCAGTGCATGATCAGCCACGTGATCAGTGCATGATCAGCACGTGATCAGTGCATGATCAGTCACGTGATCAGTGCATGATCAGTCACGTGATCAGTGCATGATCAGTCACGTGATCAGTGCATGATAGCCACGTGATCAGTGCATGATAGCCACGTGATCAGTGCATGATCAGTCACGTGATCAGTGCATGATCAGTCACGTGATCAGTGCATGATCAGCCACGTGATCAGTGCATGTCAGTCACGTGATCAGTGCATGATAGCACGTGATCAGTGCATGATCAGTCCCGTGATCAGTGCATGATCAGCCACGTGATCAGTGCATGATAGCCACGTGATCAGTGCATGATCAGTCACGTGATCAGTGCATGATCAGCCACGTGATCAGTGCATGATCAGCCACGTGATCAGTGCATGATCAGCCACGTGATCAGTGCATGATAGCCACGTGATCAGTGCATGATCAGTCACGTGATCAGTGTATGATCAGCCACGTGAACAGTGCATGCTCAGTCACGTGATCAGGGCCTGCTGAGCTGCGTGATTACTGTCTGCTCATCTGCTTGACAATTGCCAGCTGAGCTGCACGATTCCTGCCTGTCATCTGCTTGACAATTGCCAGCTGTGCTGCGTAATTCCTGCCTGCTCAGCTGCTTGATTATTGCCAGCTGAGCAGCATGATTCCTCACAGCTGAGTTCCATGATTATTGCCTGCTGACTGATTCGTGCCTACTCAGCTCTTTGTTCATTGCCTCCAGAGGCACATGATCAGTGTATGATAGCAAACATGATCAGCACATGATCAGTCACATGATCAGTGCATGATAAGCCACGTGATCAGTGCATGATCAATTACGTGATCAGTGCATGATCAGTCACGTGATCAGTGCATGATAGCCACGTGATCAGTGCATGATCAGCCACGTGATCAGTGCATGATAGCCACGTGATCAGTGCATGATCAGTCACGTGATCAGTGCATGATCAGTCACGTGATCAGTGCATGATCAGCCACGTGATCAGTGCATGATCAGTCACGTGATCAGTGCATGATCAGCCACGTGATCAGTGCATGATCATCACGTGATCAGTGCATGATCAGTCACGTGATCAGTGCATGATAGCCACGTGATCAGTGCATGATCAGCCACGTGATCAGTGCATGATAGCCACGTGATCAGTGCATGATCAGCCACGTGATCAGTGCATGATCAGTCACGTGATCATGCATGATCAGCCACGTGATCAGTGCATGATAGCCACGTGATCAGTGCATGATCAGTCACGTGATCAGTGCATGATCAGTCACGTGATCAGTGCATGATAGTTACGTGATCAGTGCATGATCAGCCACGTGATCAGTGCATGATAGCCACGTGATCAGTGCATGATCAGTCACGTGATCAGTGTATGATCAGCCACGTGATCAGTGCATGTCAGTCATGTGATCAGTGCATGATAGCCCGTGATCAGTGCATGATCAGTCCGTGATCAGTGTATGATCAGCCACGTGATCAGTGCATGATCAGCACGTGATCAGTGCATGATCAGTCACGTGATCAGTGCATGATCAGCCACGTGATCAGTGCATGATCAGCCACGTGATCAGTGCATGATCAGCCACGTGAACAGTGCATGCTCAGTCACGTGATCAGGGCCTGCTGAGCTGCGTGATTACTGTCTGCTCATCTGCTTGACAATTGCCAGCTGAGCTGCACGATTCCTGCCTGTCATCTGCTTGACAATTGCCAGCTGTGCTGCGTAATTCCTGCCTGCTCAGCTGCTTGATTATTGCCAGCTGAGCAGCATGATTCCTCACAGCTGAGTTCCATGATTATTGCCTGCTGACTGATTCGTGCCTACTCAGCTCTTTGTTCATTGCCTCCAGAGGCACATGATCAGTGTATGATAGCAAACATGATCAGCACATGATCAGTCACATGATCAGTGCATGATAAGCCACGTGATCAGTGCATGATCAGTCACGTGATCAGTGCATGATCAGCCACGTGATCAGTGCATGATCAGTCACGTGATCAGTGCATGATCAGCCACGTGATCAGTGCATGATCAGTCACGTGATCAGTGCATGATAGCACGTGATCAGTGCATGATCAGCCACGTGATCAGTGCATGATCAGCCACGTGATCAGTGCATGATCAGTCACGTGATCAGTGCATGATCAGTCACGTGACCAGTACATGGTAGCTACGTGATCATTGCATGATCAGCCACGTGATCAGTGCATGATAGCCACGTGATCAGTGCATGATCAGCACGTGATCAGTGCATGATCAGTCACGTGATCAGTGCATGATCAGCCACGTGATCAGTGCATGATAGCCACGTGATCAGTGCATGATACCACGTGATCAGTGCATGATAGCCACGTGATCAGTGCATGATCAGTCACGTGATCAGTGCATGATCAGCCACGTGATCAGTGCATGATAGCCACGTGATCAGTGCATGATAGCCACGTGATCAGTGCATGATCAGTCACGTGATCAGTGCATGATCAGTCACGTGATCAGTGCATGATCAGCCACGTGATCAGTGCATGATAGCCACGTGATCAGTGCATGATAGCCACGTGATCAGTGCATGATCAGTCACGTGATCAGTGCATGATCAGTCACGTGATCAGTGCATGATCAGCCACGTGATCAGTGCATGATCAGCCACGTGATCAGTGCATGATCAATCACGTGATCAGTGCATGATCAGTCACGTGATCAGTGCATGATAGCTACGTGATCAGTGCATGATCAGCCACGTGATCAGTGCATGATAGCCACGTGATCAGTGCATGATAGCCACGTGATCAGTGCATGATCAGTCACGTGATACATGTGTGATCAGCCACGTGATCAGTGCATGATGAGCCACGTGATCAGTGCATGATCAATTACGTGATCAGTGCATGATCAGTCACGTGATCAGTACATGAGCTACGTGATCAGTGCATGATCAGCCACGTGATCAGTGCATGATAGCCACGTGATCAGTGCATGATCAGTCACGTGATCAGTGCATGATCAGTCACGTGATCAGTGCATGATCAGTCACGTGATCAGTGCATGATCAGTCACGTGACAGTGCATGGTAGCTACGTGATCAGTGCATGATCAGCCACGTGATCAGTGCATGATCAGCCACGTGATCAGTGCATGATCAATTACGTGATCAGTGCATGATCAGTCACGTGATCAGTGCATGTTAGCTACGTGATCAGTGCATGATCAGCCACGTGATCAGTGCATGATAGCCACGTGATCAGTGCATGATCAGCTACGTGATCAGTGCATGATCAGTCACGTGATCAGTGCATGATCAGCCACGTGATCAGTGCATGATAGCCACGTGATCAGTGCATGATCAGTCACGTGATCAGTGCATGATCAGTCACGTGATCAGTGCATGATAGCCACGTGATCAGTGCATGATCAGCCACGTGATCAGTGCATGATAGCCACGTGATCAGTGCATGATCAGCTACGTGATCAGTGCATGATCAGTCACGTGATCAGTGCATGATCAGCCACGTGATCAGTGCATGATCAGTCACGTGATCAGTGCATGATCAGCCACGTGATCAGTGCATGATCAGTCACGTGATCAGTGCATGATCAGCCACGTGATCAGTGCATGATCAGTCACGTGATCAGTGCATGATCAGTCACGTGACAGTGCATGATAGCTACGTGATCAGTGCATGATCAGCCACGTGATCAGTGCATGATAGCCACGTGATCAGTGCATGATCAGCCACGTGATCAGTGCATGATCAGTCACGTGATCAGTGCATGATCAGCCACGTGATCAGTGCATGATAGCCACGTGATCAGTGCATGATACCACGTGATCAGTGCATGATAGCCACGTGATCAGTGCATGATCAGTCACGTGATCAGTGCATGATCAGCCACGTGATCAGTGCATGATCAGCCACGTGATCAGTGCATGATAGCCACGTGATCAGTGCATGATCAGTCACGTGATCAGTGCATGATCAGTCACGTGATCAGTGCATGATCAGCCACGTGATCAGTGCATGATAGCCACGTGATCAGTGCATGATAGCCACGTGATCAGTGCATGATCAGTCACGTGATCAGTGCATGATCAGTCACGTGATCGTGTGTGATCAGCCACGTGATCAGTGCATGATCAGCCACGTGATCAGTGCATGATCAGTCACGTGATCAGTGCATGATCAGTCACGTGATCAGTGCATGATCAGCCACGTGATCAGTGCATGTCAGTCACGTGATCAGTGCATGATAGCCACGTGATCAGTGCATGATCAGTCCCGTGATCAGTGTATGATCAGCCACGTGATCAGTGCATGATCAGCACGTGATCAGTGCATGATCAGTCACGTGATCAGTGCATGATCAGCCACGTGATCAGTGCATGATCAGCCACGTGATCAGTGTATGATCAGCCACGTGAACAGTGCATGCTCAGTCACGTGATCAGGGCCTGCTGAGCTGCGTGATTACTGTCTGCTCATCTGCTTGACAATTGCCAGCTGAGCTGCACGATTCCTGCCTGTCATCTGCTTGACAATTGCCACCTGTGCTGCGTAATTCCTGCCTGCTCAGCTGCTTGATTATTGCCAGCTGAGCAGCATGATTTCTCAGAGCTGAGTTCCATGATTATTGCCTGCTGACTGATTCGTGCCTACTCAGCTCTTTGTTCATTGCCTCCAGAGGCACATGATCAGTGTATGATACCAAACATGATCAGTGCATGATCAGTCACATGATCAGTGCATGATAAGCCACGTGATCAGTGCATGATCAGTCACGTGATCAGTGCATGATCAGCCACGTGATCAGTGCATGATCAGCCACGTGATCAGTGCATGATCAGTCACGTGATCAGTGCATGATAGCTACGTGATCAGTGCATGATCAGCCACGTGATCAGTGCATGATAGCCACGTGATCAGTGCATGATCAGTCACGTGATCAGTGCATGATCAGCCACGTGATCAGTGCATGATAGCCACGTGATCAGTGCATGATCAGCCACGTGATCAGTGCATGATCAGTCACGTGATCAGTGCATGATCAGTCACGTGATAGTGCATGATCAGCCACGTGATCAGTGCATGATCAGCCACGTGATCAGTGCATGATCAGTCACGTGATCAGTGCATGATCAGTCACGTGATCAGTGCATGATCAGCCACGTGATCAGTGCATGTCAGTCACGTGATCAGTGCATGATAGCCACGTGATCAGTGCATGATCAGTCCCGTGATCAGTGTATGATCAGCCACGTGATCAGTGCATGATAGCCACGTGATCAGTGCATGATCAGTCACGTGATCAGTGCATGATCAGCCACGTGATCAGTGCATGATCAGCCACGTGATCAGTGTATGATCAGCCACGTGAACAGTGCATGCTCAGTCACGTGATCAGGGCCTGCTGAGCTGCGTGATTACTGTCTGCTCATCTGCTTGACAATTGCCAGCTGAGCTGCACGATTCCTGCCTGTCATCTGCTTGACAATTGCCACCTGTGCTGCGTAATTCCTGCCTGCTCATCTGCTTGATTATTGCCAGCTGAGCAGCATGATTTCTCACAGCTGAGTTCCATGATTATTGCCTGCTGACTGATTCGTGCCTACTCAGCTCTTTGTTCATTGCCTCCAGAGGCACATGATCAGTGTATGATACCAAACATGATCAGCGCATGATCAGTCACATGATCAGTGCATGATAAGCCACGTGATCAGTGCATGATCAGTCACGTGATCAGTGCATGATCAGCCACGTGATCAGTGCATGATCAGCCACGTGATCAGTGCATGATCAGCCACGTGATCAGTGCATGATCAGTCACGTGATCAGTGCATGATCAGTCACGTGATCAGTGCATGATAGCCACGTGATCAGTGCATGATCAGCCACGTGATCAGTGCATGATAGCCACGTGATCAGTGCATGATAGCCACGTGATCAGTGCATGATCAGTCACGTGATCATGTGTGATCAGCCACGTGATCAGTGCATGATAGCCACGTGATCAGTGCATGATCAGTCACGTGATCAGTGCATGATCAGTCACGTGATCAGTGCATGATCAGTCACGTGATCAGTGCATGATCAGTCACGTGATCAGTGCATGATCAGTCACGTGATCAGTGCATGATCAGCCACGTGATCAGTGCATGATCAGTCACGTGATCAGTGCATGATAGTGCACGTGATCAGTGCATGATCAGTCCCGTGATCAGTGCATGATCAGCCACGTGATCAGTGCATGATAGCCACGTGATCAGTGCATGATCAGTCACGTGATCAGTGCATGATCAGTCACGTGATCAGTGCATGATAGCCACGTGATCAGTGCATGATCAATTACGTGATCAGTGCATGATCAGTCACGTGATCAGTGCATGGTAGCTCCGTGATCAGTGCATGATCAGCCACGTGATCAGTGCATGATAGCCACGTGATCAGTGCATGATCAGTCACGTGATCAGTGCATGATCAGTCACGTGATCAGTGCATGATCAGCCACGTGATCAGTGCATGATCAATTACGTGATCAGTGCATGATCAGTCACGTGACCAGTACATGGTAGCTACGTGATCAGTGCATGATCAGCCACGTGATCAGTGCATGATAGCCACGTGATCAGTGCATGATCAGTCACGTGATCAGTGTGTGATCAGCCACGTGATCAGTGCATGATATCCACGTGATCAGTGCATGATAGCCACGTGATCAGTGCATGATCAGTCACGTGATCTGTGCATGATCAGTCACGTGATCGTGTGCATGATCAGCCACGTGATCAGTGCATGATAGCCACGTGATCAGTGCATGATCAGTCACGTGATCAGTGCATGATCAGCCACGTGATCAGTGCATGTCAGTCACGTGATCAGTGCATGATAGCCCGTGATCAGTGCATGATCAGTCCCGTGATCAGTGCATGATCAGCCACGTGATCAGTGCATGATCAGCACGTGATCAGTGCATGATCAGTCACGTGATCAGTGCATGATCAGCCACGTGATCAGTGCATGATCAGCCACGTGATCAGTGCATGATCAGCCACGTGAACAGTGCATGCTCAGTCACGTGATCAGGGCCTGCTGAGCTGCGTGATTACTGTCTGCTCATCTGCTTGACAATTGCCAGCTGAGCTGCACGATTCCTGCCTGTCATCTGCTTGACAATTGCCAGCTGTGCTGCATAATTCCTGCCTGCTCAGCTGCTTGATTATTGCCAGCTGAGCAGCATGATTCCTCACAGCTGAGTTCCATGATTATTGCCTGCTGACTGATTCGTGCCTACTCAGCTCTTTGTTCATTGCCTCCAGAGGCACATGATCAGTGTATGATAGCAAACATGATCAGCGCATGATCAGTCACATGATCAGTGCATGATAAGCCACGTGATCAGTGCATGATCAGTCACGTGATCAGTGCATGATCAGCCACGTGATCAGTGCATGATCAGCCACGTGATCAGTGCATGATCAGCCACGTGATCAGTGCATGATCAATCACGTGATCAGTGCATGATCAGTCACGTGATCAGTGCATGATAGCTACGTGATCAGTGCATGATCAGCCACGTGATCAGTGCATGATAGCCACGTGATCAGTGCATGATCAGTCACGTGATCAGTGCATGATCAGTCACGTGACCAGTACATGGTAGCTACGTGATCATTGCATGATCAGCCACGTGAGCAGTGCATGATAGCCACGTGATCAGTGCATGATCAGTCACGTGATCAGTGCATGATCAGCCACGTGATCAGTGCATGATAGCCACGTGATCAGTGCATGATCAGTCACGTGATCAGTGCATGATCAGTCACGTGATCAGTGCATGATAGCCACGTGATCAGTGCATGATCAGTCACGTGATCAGTGCATGATCAGTCACGTGATCAGTGCATGATAGCTCCGTGATCAGTGCATGATCAGCCACGTGATCAGTGCATGATAGCCACGTGATCAGTGCATGATCAGTCACGTGATCAGTACATGGTAGCTACGTGATCAGTGCATGATCAGCCACGTGATCAGTGCATGATAGCCACGTGATCAGTGCATGATCAGTCACGTGATCAGTGTGTGATCAGCCACGTGATCAGTGCATGATATCCACGTGATCAGTGCATGATAGCCACGTGATCAGTGCATGATCAGTCACGTGATCAGTGCATGATCAGTCACGTGATCAGTGCATGATCAGTCACGTGATCAGTGCATGATCATTACGTGATCAGTGCATGATCAGTCACGTGACCAGTACATGGTAGCTACGTGATCAGTGCATGATCAGCCACGTGATCAGTGCATGATAGCCACGTGATCAGTGCATGATCAGTCACGTGATCAGTGCATGATCAGCCACGTGATCAGTGCATGATATCCACGTGATCAGTGCATGATAGCCACGTGATCAGTGCATGATCAGTCACGTGATCAGTGCATGATCAGCCACGTGATCAGTGCATGATCAGCCACGTGATCAGTGCATGATCATTACGTGATCAGTGCATGATCAGTCACGTGATCAGTGTATGATCAGCCACGTGATCAGTGCATGTCAGTCACGTGATCAGTGCATGATAGCCACGTGATCAGTGCATGATCAGTCCCGTGATCAGTGTATGATCAGCCACGTGATCAGTGCATGATCAGCACGTGATCAGTGCATGATCAGCCACGTGATCAGTGCATGATCAGCCACGTGATCAGTGCATGATCAGCCACGTGATCAGTGTATGATCAGCCACGTGAACAGTGCATGCTCAGTCACGTGATCAGGGCCTGCTGAGCTGCGTGATTACTGTCTGCTCATCTGCTTGACAATTGCCAGCTGAGCTGCACGATTCCTGCCTGTCATCTGCTTGACAATTGCCAGCTGTGCTGCGTAATTCCTGCCTGCTCAGCTGCTTGATTATTGCCAGCTGAGCAGCATGATTCCTCACAGCTGAGTTCCATGATTATTGCCTGCTGACTGATTCGTGCCTACTCAGCTCTTTGTTCATTGCCTCCAGAGGCACATGATCAGTGTATGATAGCAAACATGATCAGCGCATGATCAGTCACATGATCAGTGCATGATAAGCCACGTGATCAGTGCATGATCAGTCACGTGATCAGTGCATGATCAGCCACGTGATCAGTGCATGATCAGCCACGTGATCAGTGCATGATCAGCCACGTGATCAGTGCATGATCATCACGTGATCAGTGCATGATCAGTCACGTGATCAGTGCATGATAGCTACGTGATCAGTGCATGATCAGCCACGTGATCAGTGCATGATAGCCACGTGATCAGTGCATGATCAGTCACGTGATCAGTGTATGATCAGTCACGTGATCAGTGCATGATCAGTCACGTGATCATGTGTGATCAGCCACGTGATCAGTGCATGATAGCCACGTGATCAGTGCATGATCAGTCACGTGATCAGTGCATGATCAGTCACGTGATCAGTGCATGATCAGTCACGTGATCAGTGCATGATCAGTCACGTGATCAGTGCATGATCAGTCACGTGATCAGTGCATGATCATCCACGTGATCAGTGCATGTCAGTCACGTGATCAGTGCATGATAGTGCCGTGATCAGTGCATGATCAGTCCCGTGATCAGTGCATGATCAGCCACGTGATCAGTGCATGATAGCCACGTGATCAGTGCATGATCAGTCACGTGATCAGTGCATGATCAGTCACGTGATCAGTGCATGATAGCCACGTGATCAGTGCATGATCAATTACGTGATCAGTGCATGATCAGTCACGTGATCAGTACATGGTAGCTCCGTGATCAGTGCATGATCAGCCACGTGATCAGTGCATGATAGCCACGTGATCAGTGCATGATCAGTCACGTGATCAGTGCATGATCAGTCACGTGATCAGTGCATGATCAGCCACGTGATCAGTGCATGATCAATTACGTGATCAGTGCATGATCAGTCACGTGACCAGTACATGGTAGCTACGTGATCAGTGCATGATCAGCCACGTGATCAGTGCATGATAGCCACGTGATCAGTGCATGATCAGTCACGTGATCAGTGCATGATCAGCCACGTGATCAGTGCATGATATCCACGTGATCAGTGCATGATAGCCACGTGATCAGTGCATGATCAGTCACGTGATCAGTGCATGATCAGTCACGTGATAGTGTATGATCAGCCACGTGATCAGTGCATGATAGCCACGTGATCAGTGCATGATCAGTCACGTGATCAGTGCATGATCAGCCACGTGATCAGTGCATGTCAGTCACGTGATCAGTGCATGATAGCCCGTGATCAGTGCATGATCAGTCCCGTGATCAGTGTATGATCAGCCACGTGATCAGTGCATGATAGCACGTGATCAGTGCATGATCAGTCACGTGATCAGTGCATGATCAGCCACGTGATCAGTGCATGATCAGCCACGTGATCAGTGTATGATCAGCCACGTGAACAGTGCATGCTCAGTCACGTGATCAGGGCCTGCTGAGCTGCGTGATTACTGTCTGCTCATCTGCTTGACAATTGCCAGCTGAGCTGCACGATTCCTGCCTGTCATCTGCTTGACAATTGCCAGCTGTGCTGCGTAATTCCTGCCTGCTCAGCTGCTTGATTATTGCCAGCTGAGCAGCATGATTTCTCAGAGCTGAGTTCCATGATTATTGCCTGCTGACTGATTCCTGCCTACTCAGCTCTTTGTTCATTGCCTCCAGAGGCACATGATCAGTGTATGATAGCAAACATGATCAGCACATGATCAGTCACATGATCAGTGCATGATAAGCCACGTGATCAGTGCATGATCAGTCACGTGATCAGTGCATGATCAGCCACGTGATCAGTGCATGATCAGTCACGTGATCAGTGCATGATCAATCACGTGATCAGTGCATGATCAGTCACGTGATCAGTGCATGATAGCTACGTGATCAGTGCATGATCAGCCACGTGATCAGTGCATGATAGCCACGTGATCAGTGCATGATCAGTCACGTGATCAGTGCATGATCAGTCACGTGACCAGTACATGATAGCTACGTGATCATTGCATGATCAGCCACGTGAGCAGTGCATGATAGCCACGTGATCAGTGCATGATCAGCACGTGATCAGTGCATGATCAGTCACGTGATCAGTGCATGATCAGCCACGTGATCAGTGCATGATATCCACGTGATCAGTGCATGATCAGTCACGTGATCAGTGCATGATCAGCCACGTGATCAGTGCATGATAGCCACGTGATCAGTGCATGATCCACGTGATCAGTGCATGATCAGTCACGTGATCAGTGCATGATCAGCCACGTGATCAGTGCATGATATCCACGTGATCAGTGCATGATCAGTTACGTGATCAGTGCATGATCAGCCACGTGATCAGTGCATGATAGCCACGTGATCAGTGCATGATCAGCCACGTGATCAGTGCATGATCAGTCACGTGATCAGTGCATGATCAGCCACGTGATCAGTGCATGATATCCACGTGATCAGTGCATGATCAGTCACGTGATCAGTGCATGATCAGCCACGTGATCAGTGCATGATAGCCACGTGATCAGTGCATGATCAGCCACGTGATCAGTGTATGATCAGTCACGTGATCAGTGCATGATAGCCACGTGATCAGTGCATGATCAGTCACGTGATCAGTGTATGATCAGCCACGTGAACAGTGCATGCTCAGTCACGTGATCAGGGCCTGCTGAGCTGCGTGATTACTGTCTGCTCATCTGCTTGACAATTGCCAGCTGAGCTGCACGATTCCTGCCTGTCATCTGCTTGACAATTGCCAGCTGTGCTGCGTAATTCCTGCCTGCTCAGCTGCTTGATTATTGCCAGCTGAGCAGCATGATTTCTCAGAGCTGAGTTCCATGATTATTGCCTGCTGACTGATTCGTGCCTACTCAGCTCTTTGTTCATTGCCTCCAGAGGCACATGATCAGTGTATGATACCAAACATGATCAGCACATGATCAGTCACATGATCAGTGCATGATAAGCCACGTGATCAGTGCATGATCAGTCACGTGATCAGTGCATGATCAGCCACGTGATCAGTGCATGATCAGTCACGTGATCAGTGCATGATCAGTCACGTGATCAGTGCATGATCAGCCACGTGATCAGTGCATGATCAGTCACGTGATCAGTGCATGATCAGTCACGTGATCAGTGCATGGTAGATACGTGATCAGTGCATGATCAGCCACGTGATCAGTGCATGATAGCCACGTGATCAGTGCATGATCAGTCACGTGATCAGTGCATGATCAGTCACGTGATCAGTGCATGATAGCCACGTGATCAGTGCATGATCAGTCACGTGATCGTGTGTGATCAGCCACGTGATCAGTGCATGATATCCACGTGATCAGTGCATGATAGCCACGTGATCAGTGCATGATCAGTCACGTGATCAGTGCATGATCAGTCACGTGATCGTGTGTGATCAGCCACGTGATCAGTGCATGATCAGCCACGTGATCAGTGCATGATCAATTACGTGATCAGTGCATGATCAGTCACGTGATCAGTGCATGATCAGCCACGTGATCAGTGCATGTCAGTCATGTGATCAGTGCATGATAGCCCGTGATCAGTGCATGATCAGTCACGTGATCAGTGTATGATCAGCCACGTGATCAGTGCATGATAGCTACGTGATCAGTGCATGATCAGTCACGTGATCAGTGCATGATCAGCCACGTGATCAGTGCATGATCAGCCACGTGATCAGTGTATGATCAGCCACGTGAACAGTGCATGCTCAGTCACGTGATCAGGGCCTGCTGAGCTGCGTGATTACTGTCTGCTCATCTGCTTGACAATTGCCAGCTGAGCTGCACGATTCCTGCCTGTCATCTGCTTGACAATTGCCACCTGTGCTGCGTAATTCCTGCCTGCTCAGCTGCTTGATTATTGCCAGCTGAGCAGCATGATTTCTCAGAGCTGAGTTCCATGATTATTGCCTGCTGACTGATTCGTGCCTACTCAGCTCTTTGTTCATTGCCTCCAGAGGCACATGATCAGTGTATGATACCAAACATGATCAGCACATGATCAGTCACATGATCAGTGCATGATAAGCCACGTGATCAGTGCATGATCAGTCACGTGATCAGTGCATGATCAGTCACGTGATCAGTGCATGATAGCCACGTGATCAGTGCATGATCAGCCACGTGATCAGTGCATGATAGCCACGTGATCAGTGCATGATAGCCACGTGATCAGTGCATGATCAGTCACGTGATCAGTGCATGATCAGCCACGTGATCAGTGCATGATCAGTCACGTGATCAGTGCATGATCAGTCACGTGATCAGTGCATGATCAGTCACGTGATCAGTGCATGATCAGTCACGTGATCAGTGCATGATCAGTCACGTGATCAGTGCATGATCAGTCACGTGATCAGTGCATGATCATCCACGTGATCAGTGCATGATCAGTCATGTGATCAGTGCATGATAGTGCCGTGATCAGTGCATGATCAGTCCCGTGATCAGTGCATGATCAGCCACGTGATCAGTGCATGATAGCCACGTGATCAGTGCATGATCAGTCACGTGATCAGTGCATGATCAGTCACGTGATCAGTGCATGATCAGCCACGTGATCAGTGCATGATCAATTACGTGATCAGTGCATGATCAGTCACGTGATCAGTGCATGGTAGCTCCGTGATCAGTGCATGATCAGCCACGTGATCAGTGCATGATAGCCACGTGATCAGTGCATGATCAGTCACGTGATCAGTGCATGATCAGTCACGTGATCAGTACATGATCAGTCACGTGATCAGTGCATGATCATTTACGTGATCAGTGCATGATCAGTCACGTGACCAGTATATGGTAGCTTCGTGATCAGTGCATGATCAGCCACGTGAGCAGTGCATGATAGCCACGTGATGTGTGCATGATCAGTTACCTGAGCAGTGTATGATCAGCCACGTGATCAGTGCATGAGTGCCACGTGATCAGTGCATGATCAGTCACGTGACAGGTGTGTGATCAGCCACGTGAACAGTGCATGTTCAGCCACGTGATCAGTGCATGATAGCCACGTGATCAGTGCATGATCAGTTACGTGAGCAGTGTATGATCAGCCACGTGATCAGTGCATGGTCAGACACGTGAACAGTGTATGATCAGCCACGTGATCAGTGCATGATATCCAAGTGATCAGTGCATGATCAATCACGTGATCAGTGTATGATCAGCCACGTGAACAGTGCATGCTCAGTCACGTGATCAGGGCCTGCTGAGCTGCGTGATTACTGTCTGCTCATCTGCTTGACAATTGCCAGCTGAGCTGCACGATTCCTGCCTGTCATCTGCTTGACAATTGCCAGCTGTGCTGCGTAATTCCTGCCTGCTCAGCTGCTTGATTATTGCCAGCTGAGCAGCATGATTCCTCACAGCTGAGTTCCATGATTATTGCCTGCTGACTGTTTGATTCGTGCCTACTCAGCTCTTTGTTTATTGCCTCCAGAGGCACATGATCAGTGTATGATAGCAAACATGATCAGCGCATGATCAGTCACATGATCAGTGCCATTAAGTCACGTGATCACTACATGATAGTCATGTGATCAGTCCATGCTCAGTCACGGTATCAGTGCATGATCAGCCACGTGATCAGTGCATGATAGCCACGTGATCAGTGCATGATCAGCCACGTGATCAGTGCATGATCAGCCACGTGATCAGTGCATGATAGCTACGTGATCAGTGCATGACAGGCACGTGATCAGTGCATGATCAGCCACGTGATCAGTGCATGATAGCCACGTGATCAGTGCATGATCAGTCACCTGATCAGTGTATGATCAGTCACGTGACCAGTACATGGTAGCTACATGATCATTGCATGATCAGCCACGTGATCAGTGCATGATAGCCACGTGATCAGTGCATGATCAGTCACGTGATCAGTGCATGATCAGTCACGTGATCAGTGCATGATAGCCACGTGATCAGTGCATGATCAGCCACGTGATCAGTGCATGATCAGTCACGTGATCAGTGCATGATCAGTCACGTGATCAGTGCATGATCATCCACGTGATCAGTGCATGATAGTCATGTGATCAGTGCATGATAGCCCGTGATCAGTGCATGATCAGTCCCGTGATCAGTGCATGATCAGCCACGTGATCAGTGCATGATAGCCACGTGATCAGTGCATGATCAGTCACGTGATCAGTGCATGATCAGTCACGTGATCAGTGCATGATAGCCACGTGATCAGTGCATGATCAATTACGTGATCAGTGCATGAAATCACGTGATCAGTGCATGATAGCCACGTGATCAGTGCATGATCAGTCACGTGATCAGTGTGTGATCAGCCACGTGAACAGTGCATGCTCAGTCACGTGATCAGGGCCTGCTGAGCTGCGTGATTACTGTCTGCTCATCTGCTTGACAATTGCCAGCTGAGCTGCACGATTCCTGCCTGTCATCTGCTTGACAATTGCCAGCTGTGCTGCATAATTCCTGCCTGCTCAGCTGCTTGATTATTGCCAGCTGAGCAGCATGATTTCTCACAGCTGAGTTCCATGATTATTGCCTGCTGACTGATTCCTGCCTACTCAGCTCTTTGTTCATTGCCTCCAGAGGCACATGATCAGTGTATGATACAAACATGATCAGCACATGATCAGTCACATGATCAATGCATGATAAGCCACGTGATCAGTGCATGATCAGTTACGTGATCAGTGCATGATCAGTCACGTGACAGTGCATGGTAGCTGCGTGATCAGTGCATGATCAGCCACGTGATCAGTGCATGATAGCCACGTGATCAGTGCATGATCAGTCACGTGATCAGTGCATGATCAGTCACGTGATCAGTGCATGATCAGCCACGTGATCAGTGCATGATCAGTCACGTGATCATGTGTGATCAGTACGTGATCAGTGCATGATAGCCACGTGATCAGTGCATGATAGCCACGTGATCAGTGCATGATCAGTCACGTGATCAGTGCATGATCAGTCACGTGATCGTGTGTGATCAGCCACGTGATCAGTGCATGATCAGCCACGTGATCAGTGCATGATCAGTTACGTGATCAGTGCATGATCAGTCACGTGATCAGTGCATGATAGCCACGTGATCAGTGCATGATCAGTCACGTGATCAGTGCATGATAGCCACGTGATCAGTGCATGATAGCCACGTGATCAGTGCATGATCAGTCACGTGATCATGTGTGATCAGCCACGTGATCAGTGCATGATGAGCCACGTGATCAGTGCATGATCAATTACGTGATCAGTGCATGATCAGTCACGTGACCAGTACATGATTGCTACGTGATCATTGCATGATCAGCCACGTGATCAGTGCATGATAGCCACGTGATCAGTGCATGATCAGTCACGTGATCAGTGCATGATCAGTCACGTGATCAGTGCATGATCATTTACGTGATCAGTGCATGATCAGGCACGTGACCAGTGCATGGTAGCTACGTGATCATTGCATGATCAGCCACGTGATCAGTGCATGATAGCCACGTGATATGTGCATGATGAGTTACGTGAGCAGTGTATGATCAGCCACGTGATCAGTGCATGAGTGCCACGTGATCAGTGCATGATCAGTCACGTGACAGGTGTGTGATCAGCCACGTGATCAGTGCATGATCAGCCACGTGATCAGTGCATGATAGCCACGTGATCAGTGCATGATCAGTTACGTGATCAGTGCATGATCAGCCACGTGATCAGTGCATGATCAGACACGTGATCAGTGCATGATCAGCCACGTGATCAGTGCATGATAGCCACGTGATCAGTGCATGATCAGTCACGTGATCAGTGCATGACAGGCACGTGATCAGTGCATGATCAGCCACGTGATCAGTGCATGATAGCCACGTGATCAGTGCATGATCATCACGTGATCAGTGTCTGATCAGTCACGTGACCAGTACATGGTAGCTACATGATCAGTGCATGATCAGCCACGTGAGTCAGTGCATGATAGCCACGTGATCAGTGCATGATCAGTCACGTGATCAGTGCATGATCAGCCATGTGATCAGTGCATGATCAGTCACGTGATCAGTGCATGATCAGCCACGTGATCAGTGCATGATAGCCACGTGATCAGTGCATGATCAGCCACGTGATCAGTGCATGATAGTCCCGTGATCAGTGCATGATCAGTCACGTGATCAGTGCATGATCAGCCACGTGATCAGTGCATGATAGCCACGTGATCAGTGCATGATCAGTCACGTGATCAGTGCATGATCAGTCACGTGATCAGTGCATGATCAGCCACGTGATCAGTGCATGATCAGTTACGTGATCAGTGCATGATCAGTCACGTGATCAGTGCATGGTAGCTACGTGATCATTGCATGATCAGCCACGTGATCAGTGCATGATAGCCACGTGATCAGTGCATGATCAGTCACGTGATCAGTGCATGATCAGTCACGTGATCAGTGCATGATCAGTTACGTGATCAGTGCATGATCAGCCACGTGAGCAGTGCATGATAGCCACGTGATCAGTGCATGATCAGTCACGTGATCAGTGCATGATCAGTCACGTGATCAGTGCATGATCATTTACGTGATCATGCATGATCAGTCACGTGACCAGTATATGGTAGCCACGTGATCAGTGCATGATCAGCCACGTGAGCAGTGCATGATAGCCACGTGATGTGTGCATGATCAGTTACGTGAGCAGTGTATGATCAGCCACGTGATCAGTGCATGAGTGCCACGTGATCAGTGCATGATCAGTCACGTGACAGTGTGTGATCAGCCACGTGAACAGTGCATGTTCAGCCACGTGATCAGTGCATGATAGCCACGTGATCAGTGCATGATCAGTTACGTGAGCAGTGTATGATCAGCCACGTGATCAGTGCATGGTCAGACACGTGAACAGTGTATGATCAGCCACGTGATCAGTGCATGATATCCAAGTGATCAGTGCATGATCAATCACGTGATCAGTGTATGATCAGCCACGTGAACAGTGCATGCTCAGTCACGTGATCAGGGCCTGCTGAGCTGCGTGATTACTGTCTGCTCATCTGCTTGACAATTGCCAGCTGAGCTGCACGATTCCTGCCTGTCATCTGCTTGACAATTGCCAGCTGTGCTGCGTAATTCCTGCCTGCTCAGCTGCTTGATTATTGCCAGCTGAGCAGCATGATTCCTCACAGCTGAGTTCCATGATTATTGCCTGCTGACTGATTCGTGCCTACTCAGCTCTTTGTTCATTGCCTCCAGAGGCACATGATCAGTGTATGATACAAACATGATCAGCACATGATCAGTCACATGATCAGTGCATGATAAGCCACGTGATCAGTGCATGATCAGTCACGTGATCAGTGCATGATCAGTCATGTGACAGTGCATGATAGCCACGTGATCAGTGCATGATCAGCCACGTGATCAGTGCATGATAGCCACGTGATCAGTGCATGATCAGTCACGTGATCAGTGCATGATCAGTCACGTGATCAGTGCATGATCAGCCACGTGATCAGTGCATGATCAGTCACGTGATCATGTGTGATCAGATACGTGATCAGTGCATGATCAGCCACGTGATCAGTGCATGATAGCCACGTGATCAGTGCATGATCAGTCACGTGATCAGTGCATGATCAGTCACGTGATCGTGCATGATCAGCCACGTGATCAGTGCATGATCAGCCACGTGATCAGTGCATGATCAGCCACGTGATCAGTGCATGATCAGTCACGTGATCAGTGCATGATAGCCACGTGATCAGTGCATGATCAGCCACGTGATCAGTGCATGATAGCCACGTGATCAGTGCATGATAGCCACGTGATCAGTGCATGATCAGTCACGTGATACATGTGTGATCAGCCACGTGATCAGTGCATGATGAGCCACGTGATCAGTGCATGATCAATTACGTGATCAGTGCATGATCAGTCACGTGACCAGTACATGGTTGCTACGTGATCATTGCATGATCAGCCACGTGAGCAGTGCATGATAGCCACGTGATCAGTGCATGATCAGTCACGTGATCAGTACATGATCAGTCACGTGAACAGTGCATGATCATTTACGTGATCTGTGCATGATCAGTCACGTGACCAGTATATGGTAGCCGTGATCAGTGCATGATCAGCCACGTGAGCAGTGCATGATAGCCACGTGATGTGTGCATGATCAGTTACGTGAGCAGTGTATGATCAGCCACGTGATCAGTGCATGAGTGCCACGTGATCAGTGCATGATCAGTCACGTGACAGGTGTGTGATCAGCCACGTGAACAGTGCATGTTCAGCCACGTGATCAGTGCATGATAGCCACGTGATCAGTGCATGATCAGTTACGTGAGCAGTGTATGATCAGCCACGTGATCAGTGCATGGTCAGACACGTGAACAGTGTATGATCAGCCACGTGATCAGTGCATGATATCCAAGTGATCAGTGCATGATCAATCACGTGATCAGTGTATGATCAGCCACGTGAACAGTGCATGCTCAGTCACGTGATCAGGGCCTGCTGAGCTGCGTGATTACTGTCTGCTCATCTGCTTGACAATTGCCAGCTGAGCTGCACGATTCCTGCCTGTCATCTGCTTGACAATTGCCAGCTGTGCTGCGTAATTCCTGCCTGCTCAGCTGCTTGATTATTGCCAGCTGAGCAGCATGATTCCTCACAGCTGAGTTCCATGATTATTGCCTGCTGACTGTTTGATTCGTGCCTACTCAGCTCTTTGTTTATTGCCTCCAGAGGCACATGATCAGTGTATGATAGCAAACATGATCAGCGCATGATCAGTCACATGATCAGCGCCATTAAGTCACGTGATCACTACATGATAGTCATGTGATCAGTCCATGCTCAGTCACGGTATCAGTGCATGATCAGCCACGTGATCAGTGCATGATAGCCACGTGATCAGTGCATGATCAGCCACGTGATCAGTGCATGATCAGCCACGTGATCAGTGCATGATAGCCACGTGATCAGTGCATGACAGTCACGTGATCAGTGTATGATCAGCCACGTGATCAGTGCATGATAGCCACGTGATCAGTGCATGATCAGTCACGTGATCAGTGCATGATCAGTCACGTGACCAGTACATGGTAGCTACATGATCATTGCATGATCAGCCACGTGATCAGTGCATGATAGCCACGTGATCAGTGCATGATCAGTCACGTGATCAGTGCATGATCAGTCACGTGATCAGTGCATGATAGCCACGTGATCAGTGCATGATAGCCACGTGATCAGTGCATGATCAGTCACGTGATCAGTGCATGATCAGTCACGTGATCAGTGCATGATCATCCACGTGATCAGTGCATGTAGTCATGTGATCAGTGCATGATAGCCCGTGATCAGTGCATGATCAGTCCCGTGATCAGTGCATGATCAGCCACGTGATCAGTGCATGATAGCCACGTGATCAGTGCATGATCAGTCACGTGATCAGTGCATGATCAGTCACGTGATCAGTGCATGATAGCCACGTGATCAGTGCATGATCAGTTACGTGATCAGTGCATGATCAGTCACGTGATCAGTGCATGATAGCCACGTGATCAGTGCATGATCAGTCACGTGATCAGTGTGTGATCAGCCACGTGAACAGTGCATGCTCAGTCACGTGATCAGGGCCTGCTGAGCTGCGTGATTACTGTCTGCTCATCTGCTTGACAATTGCCAGCTGAGCTGCACGATTCCTGCCTGTCATCTGCTTGACAATTGCCAGCTGTGCTGCATAATTCCTGCCTGCTCAGCTGCTTGATTATTGCCAGCTGAGCAGCATGATTCTCAGAGCTGAGTTCCATGATTATTGCCTGCTGACTGATTCGTGCCTACTCAGCTCTTTGTTCATTGCCTCCAGAGGCACATGATCAGTGTATGACACAAACATGATCAGCACATGATCAGTCACATGATCAGTGCATGATAAGCCACGTGATCAGTGCATGATCAGTCACGTGATCAGTGCATGATCAGTCACGTGACAGTGCATGATAGCTGCGTGATCAGTGCATGATCAGCCACGTGATCAGTGCATGATAGCCACGTGATCAGTGCATGATCAGTCACGTGATCAGTGCATGATCAGTCACGTGATCAGTGCATGATCAGCCACGTGATCAGTGCATGATCAGTCACGTGATCATGTGTGATCAGCCACGTGATCAGTGCATGATCAGCCACGTGATCAGTGCATGATAGCCACGTGATCAGTGCATGATCAGTCACGTGATCAGTGCATGATCAGTCACGTGATCGTGCATGATCAGCCACGTGATCAGTGCATGATCAGCCACGTGATCAGTGCATGATCAGCCACGTGATCAGTGCATGATCAGTCACGTGATCAGTGCATGATAGCCACGTGATCAGTGCATGATCAGTCACGTGATCAGTGCATGATAGCCACGTGATCAGTGCATGATAGCCACGTGATCAGTGCATGATCAGTCATGCGATACATGTGTGATCAGCCACGTGATCAGTGCATGATGAGCCACGTGATCAGTGCAGGATCAATTACGTGATCAGTGCATGATCAGTCACGTGACCAGTACATGTTTGCTACGTGATCATTGCATGATCAGCCATGTGAGCAGTGCATGATAGCCACGTGATCAGTGCATGATCAGTCACGTGATCAGTACATGATCAGTCACGTGAACAGTGCATGATCATTTACGTGATCTGTGCATGATCAGTCACGTGACCAGTATATGGTAGCTTCGTGATCAGTGCATGATCAGCCACGTGAGCAGTGCATGATAGCCACCTGATGTGTGCATGATCAGTTACGTGAGCAGTGTATGATCAGCCACGTGATCAGTGCATGAGTGCCACGTGATCAGTGCATGATCAGTCACGTGACAGGTGTGTGATCAGCCACGTGAACAGTGCGTGTTCAGCCACGTGATCAGTGCATGATAGCCACGTGATCAGTGCATGATCACTTACGTGAGCAGTGTATGATGAGCCACGTGATCAGTGCATGGTCAGACACTTGAACAGTGTATGATCAGCCACGTGATCAGTGCATGATATCCAAGTGATCAGTGCATGATCAATCACGTGATCAGTGTATGATCAGCCACGTGAACAGTGCATGCTCAGTCACGTGATCAGGGCCTGCTGAGCTGCGTGATTACTGTCTGCTCATCTGCTTGACAATTGCCAGCTGAGCTGCACGATTCCTGCCTGTCATCTGCTTGACAATTGCCAGCTGTGCTGCGTAATTCCTGCCTGCTCAGCTGCTTGATTATTGCCAGCTGAGCAGCATGATTCCTCACAGCTGAGTTCCATGATTATTGCCTGCTGACTGTTTGATTCGTGCCTACTCAGCTCTTTGTTTATTGCCTCCAGAGGCACATGATCAGTGTATGATAGCAAACATGATCAGCGCATGATCAGTCACATGATCAGCGCCATTAAGTCACGTGATCACTACATGATAGTCATGTGATCAGTCCATGCTCAGTCACGGTATCAGTGCATGATCAGCCACGTGATCAGTGCATGATAGCCACGTGATCAGTGCATGATCAGCCACGTGATCAGTGCATGATCAGCCACGTGATCAGTGCATGATAGCTACGTGATCAGTGCATGATCAGTCACGTGATCAGTGCATGATCAGCCACGTGATCAGTGCATGATAGCCACGTGATCAGTGCATGATCAGTCACCTGATGGGTGTATGATCAGTCACGTGACCAGTACATGGTAGCTACGTGATCATTGCATGATCAGCCACGTGATCAGTGCATGATAGCCACGTGATCAGTGCATGATCAGTCACGTGATCAGTGCATGATCAGTCACGTGATCAGTGCATGATAGCCACGTGATCAGTGCATGATCAGCCACGTGATCAGTGCATGATCAGTCACGTGATCAGTGCATGATCAGTCACGTGATCAGTGCATGATCATCCACGTGATCAGTGCATGATAGTCACGTGATCAGTGCATGATAGCCCGTGATCAGTGCATGATCAGTCACGTGATCAGTGCATGATCAGCCACGTGATCAGTGCATGATAGCCACGTGATCAGTGCATGATCAGTCACGTGATCAGTGCATGATCAGTCACGTGATCAGTGCATGATAGCCACGTGATCAGTGCATGATCAATTACGTGATCAGTGCATGATCAGTCACGTGATCAGTGCATGATAGCCACGTGATCAGTGCATGATCAGTCACGTGATCAGTGTATGATCAGCCACGTGAACAGTGCATGCTCAGTCACGTGATCAGGGCCTGCTGAGCTGCGTGATTACTGTCTGCTCATCTGCTTGACAATTGCCAGCTGAGCTGCACGATTCCTGCCTGTCATCTGCTTGACAATTGCCAGCTGTGCTGCATAATTCCTGCCTGCTCAGCTGCTTGATTATTGCCAGCTGAGCAGCATGATTTCTCAGAGCTGAGTTCCATGATTATTGCCTGCTGACTGATTCGTGCCTACTCAGCTCTTTGTTCATTGCCTCCAGAGGCACATGATCAGTGTATGACACAAACATGATCAGCACATGATCAGTCACATGATCAGTGCATGATAAGCCACGTGATCAGTGCATGATCAGTCACGTGATCAGTGCATGATCAGTCACGTGACAGTGCATGGTAGCTGCGTGATCAGTGCATGATCAGCCACGTGATCAGTGCATGATAGCCACGTGATCAGTGCATGATCAGTCACGTGATCAGTGCATGATCAGTCACGTGATCAGTGCATGATCAGCCACGTGATCAGTGCATGATCAGTCACGTGATACATGTGTGATCAGATACGTGATCAGTGCATGATCAGCCACGTGATCAGTGCATGATAGCCACGTGATCAGTGCATGATAGCCACGTGATCAGTGCATGATCAGTCACGTGATACATGTGTGATCAGCCACGTGATCAGTGCATGATCAGTCACGTGATCAGTGCATGATCAGTCACGTGATCAGTGCATGATCAGTCACGTGATCAGTGCATGATCAGTCACGTGATCAGTGCATGATCAGTCACGTGATCAGTGCATGATCAGTCACGTGATCAGTGCATGATCATCCACGTGATCAGTGCATGATCAGTCATGTGATCAGTGCATGATAGTCCGTGATCAGTGCATGATCAGTCCGTGATCAGTGCATGATCAGCCACGTGATCAGTGCATGATAGCCACGTGATCAGTGCATGATCAGTCACGTGATCAGTGCATGATCAGTCACGTGATCAGTGCATGATAGCCACGTGATCAGTGCATGATCAATCACGTGATCAGTGCATGATCAGTCACGTGATCAGTGCATGATAGCTCCGTGATCAGTGCATGATCAGCCACGTGATCAGTGCATGATAGCCACGTGATCAGTGCATGATCAGTCACGTGATCAGTGCATGATCAGCCACGTGATCAGTGCATGATCAGCCACGTGATCAGTGCATGATCAATTACGTGATCAGTGCATGATCAGTCACGTGACCAGTACATGGTAGCTACGTGATCAGTGCATGATCAGCCACGTGATCAGTGCATGATAGCCACGTGATCAGTGCATGATCAGTCACGTGATCAGTGCATGATCAGCCACGTGATCAGTGCATGATATCCACGTGATCAGTGCATGATAGCCACGTGATCAGTGCATGATCAGTCACGTGATCAGTGCATGATCAGTCACGTGATCGTGTATGATCAGCCACGTGATCAGTGCATGATAGCCACGTGATCAGTGCATGATCAGTCACGTGATCAGTGTATGATCAGCCACGTGATCAGTGCATGTTCAGCCACGTGATCAGTGCATGATAGCCACGTGATCAGTGCATGATCAGTCACGTGATCAGTGTATGATCAGCCACGTGATCAGTGCATGATCAGCACGTGATCAGTGCATGATCAGCCACGTGATCAGTGCATGATCAGCCACGTGATCAGTGCATGATCAGCCACGTGATCAGTGTATGATCAGCCACGTGAACAGTGCATGCTCAGTCACGTGATCAGGGCCTGCTGAGCTGCGTGATTACTGTCTGCTCATCTGCTTGACAATTGCCAGCTGAGCTGCACGATTCCTGCCTGTCATCTGCTTGACAATTGCCAGCTGTGCTGCGTAATTCCTGCCTGCTCAGCTGCTTGATTATTGCCAGCTGAGCAGCATGATTCCTCACAGCTGAGTTCCATGATTATTGCCTGCTGACTGATTCGTGCCTACTCAGCTCTTTGTTCATTGCCTCCAGAGGCACATGATCAGTGTATGATAGCAAACATGATCAGCGCATGATCAGTCACATGATCAGTGCATGATAAGCCACGTGATCAGTGCATGATCAGTCACGTGATCAGTGCATGATCAGCCACGTGATCAGTGCATGATCAGCCACGTGATCAGTGCATGATCAGCCACGTGATCAGTGCATGATCATCACGTGATCAGTGCATGATCAGTCACGTGATCAGTACATGATAGCTACGTGATCAGTGCATGATCAGCCACGTGATCAGTGCATGATAGCCACGTGATCAGTGCATGATCAGTCACGTGATCAGTGCATGATCAGTCACGTGACCAGTACATGGTAGCTACGTGATCATTGCATGATCAGCCACGTGATCAGTGCATGATAGCCACGTGATCAGTGCATGATCAGCCACGTGATCAGTGCATGATCAGTCACGTGATCAGTGCATGATCAGCCACGTGATCAGTGCATGATAGCCACGTGATCAGTGCATGATCAGCCACGTGATCAGTGCATGATCAGTCACGTGATCAGTGCATGATAGCCACGTGATCAGTGCATGATCAGCCACGTGATCAGTGCATGATAGCCACGTGATCAGTGCATGATCAGCACGTGATCAGTGCATGATCAGTCACGTGATCAGTGCATGATCAGCCACGTGATCAGTGCATGATCAGTCACGTGATCAGTGCATGATAGTCACGTGATCAGTGCATGATCAGTCACGTGATCAGTGCATGATCAGCCACGTGATCAGTGCATGATAGCCACGTGATCAGTGCATGATAGCCACGTGATCAGTGCATGATCAGTCACGTGATCAGTGCATGATCAGCCACGTGATCAGTGCATGATCAGCCACGTGATCAGTGCATGATAGCCACGTGATCAGTGCATGATCAGTCACGTGATCAGTGCATGATCAGCCACGTGATCAGTGCATGATAGTCACGTGATCAGTGCATGATAGCCACGTGATCAGTGCATGATCAGTCACGTGATCAGTGCATGATCAGTCACGTGATCAGTGCATGATCAGCCACGTGATCAGTGCATGATAGCCACGTGATCAGTGCATGATCAGTCACGTGATCAGTGCATGATCAGCCACGTGATCAGTGCATGATCAGTCACGTGATCAGTGCATGATATAGACGTGATCAGTGCATGATCAGTCACGTGATCAGTGCATGATCAGCCACGTGATCAGTGCATGATAGCCACGTGATCAGTGCATGATAGCCACGTGATCAGTGCATGATCAGTCACGTGATCAGTGCATGATCAGCCACGTGATCAGTGCATGATAGCCACTGATCAGTGCATGATCAGTCACGTGATCAGTGCATGATCAGTCACGTGATCAGTGCATGATCAGTCACGTGATCGTGTGTGATCAGCCACGTGATCAGTGCATGATAGCCACGTGATCAGTGCATGATAGCCACGTGATCAGTGCATGATCAGTCACGTGATCAGTGCATGATCAGTCACGTGATAGTGCATGTAGCTGCGTGATCATTGCATGATCAGCCACGTGATCAGTGCATGATAGCCACGTGATCAGTGCATGATCAGTCACGTGATCAGTGCATGATCATCCACGTGATCAGTGCATGATCAGCCACGTGATCAGTGCATGATCAGCCACGTGATCAGTGCATGATCAGCCACGTGATCAGTGCATGATCAGTCACGTGATCAGTGCATGATCAGTCACGTGACCAGTGCATGATAGCTACGTGATCAGTGCATGATCAGCCACGTGATCAGTGCATGATAGCCACGTGATCAGTGCATGATGTCACGTGATCAGTGCATGATCAGTCACGTGATCGTGTGTGATCAGCCACGTGATCAGTGCATGATAGCCACGTGATCAGTGCATGATCAGCCACGTGATCAGTGCATGATCAGTCACGTGATCAGTGCATGATCAGTCACGTGATCAGTGCATGATCATCCACGTGATCAGTGCATGATCAGTCACGTGATCAGTGCATGATATAGACGTGATCAGTGCATGATCAGTCACGTGATCAGTGCATGATCAGCACGTGATCAGTGCATGATCAGTCACGTGATCAGTGCATGATCAGTCACGTGATCAGTACATGATAGCTACGTGATCAGTGCATGATCAGCCACGTGATCAGTGCATGATAGCCACGTGATCAGTGCATGATCAGTCACGTGATCAGTGCATGATCAGTCACGTGATCAGTGCTGCGTGATCATGCATGATCAGCCACGTGATCAGTGCATGATAGCCACGTGATCAGTGCATGATCAGCCACGTGATCAGTGCATGATCAGCCACGTGATCAGTGCATGATCAGCCACGTGATCAGTGCATGATAGCCACGTGATCAGTGCATGATCAGTCACGTGATCAGTGCATGATCAGTCACGTGATCAGTGCATGATCAGCCACGTGATCAGTGCATGATCAGCCACGTGATCAGTGCATGATCAATTACGTGATCAGTGCATGATCAGTCACGTGACCAGTGCATGGTAGCTACGTGATCATTGCATGATCAGCCACGTGATCAGTGCATGATAGCCACGTGATCAGTGCATGATCAGCCACGTGATCAGTGCATGATCAGTCACGTGATCAGTGCATGATCAGTCACGTGATCAGTGCATGATCAGCCACGTGATCAGTGCATCAGTCATGTGTCAGTGCATGATAGCCGTGATCAGTGCATGATCAGTCCCGTGATCAGTGCATGATCAGCCACGTGATCAGTGCATGATAGCCACGTGATCAGTGCATGATCAGTCACGTGATCAGTGCATGATCAGTCACGTGATCAGTGTATGATCAGCCACGTGAACAGTGCATGCTCAGTCACGTGATCAGGGCCTGCTGAGCTGCGTGATTACTGTCTGCTCATCTGCTTGACAATTGCCAGCTGAGCTGCACGATTCCTGCCTGTCATCTGCTTGACAATTGCCAGCTGTGCTGCGTAATTCCTGCCTGCTCATCTGCTTGATTATTGCCAGCTGAGCAGCATGATTTCTCACAGCTGAGTTCCATGATTATAGCCTGCTGACTGATTCGTGCCTACTCAGCTCTTTGTTTATTGCCTCCAGAGGCACATGATCAGTGTATGACAGCAAACATGATCAGCGCATGATCAGTCACATGATCAGTGCATGATAGCCACGTGATCAGTGCATGATAGCCACGTGATCAGTGCATGATCAGTCACGTGATCAGTGCATGATCAGTCACGTGATCAGTGCATGATAGCTTCATGATCAGTGCATGATCATCCACGTGATCAGTGCATGATAGCCACGTGATCAGTGCATGATCAGTCACGTGATCAGTGCATGATCAGTCACGTGATCAGTGCATGATAGCCACGTGATCAGTGCATGATCAGTCACGTGATCAGTGCATGATCAGCCACGTGATCAGTGCATGATCAGCCACGTGATCAGTGCATGATCAGCCACGTGATCAGTGCATGATCAGCCACGTGATCAGTGCATGATCAGTCACGTGATCAGTGCATGATCAGCCACGTGATCAGTGCATGATAGCCACGTGATCAGTGCATGATCAGTCACGTGATCAGTGCATGATCAGTCACGTGATCAGTGCATGATCAGCCACGTGATCAGTGCATGATCAGCCACGTGATCAGTGCATGATCAATTACGTGATCAGTGCATGATCAGTCACGTGATCAGTACATGATAGCTACGTGATCAGTGCATGATCAGCCACGTGATCAGTGCATGATAGCCACGTGATCAGTGCATGATCAGTCACGTGATCAGTGCATGATCAGCCACGTGATCAGTGCATGATAGCCACGTGATCAGTGCATGATCAGTCACGTGATCAGTGCATGATCAGCCACGTGATCAGTGCATGATCAGTCACGTGATCAGTGCATGATATAGACGTGATCAGTGCATGATCAGTCACGTGATCAGTGCATGATCAGCCACGTGATCAGTGCATGATAGCCACGTGATCAGTGCATGATAGCCAGTGATCAGTGCATGATCAGTCACGTGATCAGTGCATGATCAGTCACGTGATCAGTGCATGATCAGTCACGTGATCAGTGCATGATCAGCCACGTGATCAGTGCATGATCAGCCACGTGATCAGTGCATGATCAGCCACGTGATCAGTGCATGATCAGCCACGTGATCAGTGCATGATCAATTACGTGATCAGTGCATGATCAGTCACGTGATCAGTGCATGATAGCTACGTGATCAGTGCATGATCAGCCACGTGATCAGTGCATGATAGCCACGTGATCAGTGCATGATCAGTCACGTGATCAGTGCATGATCAGTCACGTGATCAGTGCATGATCAGCCACGTGATCAGTGCATGATCAGTCACGTGATCAGTGCATGATAGCTACGTGATCAGTGCATGATCAGCCACGTGATCAGTGCATGATCAGCCACGTGATCAGTGCATGATGCCACGTGATCAGTGCATGATCAGTCACGTGATCAGTGCATGATCAGCCACGTGATCAGTGCATGATCAGTCACGTGATCAGTGCATGATCAGCCACGTGATCAGTGCATGATCAGTCACGTGATCAGTGCATGATCAGCCACGTGATCAGTGCATGATCAGCCACGTGATCAGTGCATGATCAGTTACGTGATCAGTGCATGATCAGCCACGTGATCAGTGCATGATCAGTCACGTGATCAGTGCATGATCAGCCACGTGATCAGTGCATGATCAGCCACGTGATCAGTGCATGATCAGTTACGTGATCAGTGCATGATCAGCCACGTGATCAGTGCATGATCAGTTACATGAGCAGTGTATGATCAGCCACGTGATCAGTGCATGGTCAGACACGTGAACAGTGTATGATCAGCCACGTGATCAGTGCATGATATCCAAGTGATCAGTGCATGATCAGTCACGTGATCAGTGTATGATCAGCCACGTGAACAGTGCATGCTCAGTAACGTGATCAGGGCCTGCTGAGCTGCGTGATTACTGTCTGCTCATCTGCTTGACAATTGCCAGCTGAGCTGCACGATTCCTGCCTGTCATCTGCTTGACAATTGCCAGCTGTGCTGCGTAATTCCTGCCTGCTCAGCTGCTTGATTATTGCCAGCTGAGCAGCATGATTCCTCACAGCTGAGTTCCATGATTATTGCCTGCTGACTGTTTGATTCGTGCCTACTCAGCTCTTTGTTTATTGCCTCCAGAGGCACATGATCAGTGTATGATAGCAAACATGATCAGCGCATGATCAGTCACATGATCAGTGCCATTAAGTCACGTGATCACTACATGATAGTCATGTGATCAGTCCATGCTCAGTCACGGTATCAGTGCATGATCAGCCACGTGATCAGTGCATGATAGCCACGTGATCAGTGCATGATCAGCCACGTGATCAGTGCATGATCAGCCACGTGATCAGTGCATGATGCTACGTGATCAGTGCATGATCAGTCACGTGATCAGTGCATGATCAGGCACGTGATCAGTGCATGATCAGCCACGTGATCAGTGCATGATAGCCACGTGATCAGTGCATGATCAGTCACGTGATGGGTGCATGATCAGTCACGTGACCAGTACATGGTAGCTACATGATCATTGCATGATCAGCCACGTGAGTAGTGCATGATAGCCACGTGATCAGTGCATGATCAGTCACGTGATCAGTGCATGATCAGTCACGTGATCAGTGCATGATCAGGCACGTGATCAGTGCATGATCAGCCACGTGATCAGTGCATGATAGCCACGTGATCAGTGCATGATCAGTCACGTGATCAGTGCATGATCAGTCACGTGATCAGTGCATGATCAGCCACGTGATCAGTGCATGATCAATCACGTGATCAGTGCATGATCAGTCACGTGATCAGTGCATGATAGCTGCGTGATCAGTGCATGATCAGCCACGTGATCAGTGCATGATAGCCACGTGATCAGTGCATGATCAGTCACGTGATCAGTGCATGATCAGTCACGTGATCAGTGCATGATCAGTCACGTGATCAGTGCATGATAGCTGCGTGATCAGTGCATGATCAGCCACGTGATCAGTGCATGATAGCCACGTGATCAGTGCATGATCAGCCACGTGATCAGTGCATGATCAGTCACGTGATCAGTGCATGATCAGTCACGTGATCAGTGCATGATAGCCACGTGATCAGTGCATGATCAGCCACGTGATCAGTGCATGATAGCCACGTGATCAGTGCATGATAGCACGTGATCAGTGCATGATCAGTCACGTGATACAGTGTGATCAGCCACGTGATCAGTGCATGATCAGTCACGTGATCAGTGCATGATCAATTACGTGATCAGTGCATGATCAGTCACGTGATCAGTACATGGTTGCTACGTGATCATTGCATGATCAGCCACGTGATCAGTGCATGATAGCCACGTGATCAGTGCATGATCAGTCACGTGATCAGTGCATGATCAGTCACGTGATCAGTGCATGATCATTTACGTGATCAGTGCATGATCAGTCACGTGACAGTATATGGTAGCTACGTGATCATTGCATGATCAGCCACGTGATCAGTGCATGATAGCCACGTGATCAGTGCATGATCAGTTACGTGATCAGTGTATGATCAGCCACGTGATCAGTGCATGATAGCCACGTGATCAGTGCATGATCAGTCACGTGACAGTGTGATCAGCCACGTGATCAGTGCATGATCAGCCACGTGATCAGTGCATGATAGCCACGTGATCAGTGCATGATCAGTCACGTGATCAGTGCATGATCAGTCACGTGATCAGTGCATGATCAGTCACGTGATCAGTGCATGATCAGCCACGTGATCAGTGCATGATAGCCACGTGATCAGTGCATGATCAGTCACGTGATCAGTGCATGATCAGTCACGTGATCAGTGCATGATCAGCCACGTGATCAGTGCATGATCAGCCACGTGATCAGTGCATGATCAGTCACGTGATCAGTGCATGATCAGCCACGTGATCAGTGCATGATCAGTCACGTGATCAGTGCATGATCAGTCACGTGATCAGTGCATGATCAGTCACGTGATCAGTGCATGATCAGTCACGTGATCAGTGCATGATCAGTCACGTGATCAGTGCATGATAGCTACGTGATCAGTGCATGATCAGCCACGTGATCAGTGCATGATAGCCACGTGATCAGTGCATGATCAGTCACGTGATCAGTGCATGATCAGCCACGTGATCAGTGCATGATAGCCACGTGATCAGTGCATGATCAGTCACGTGATCAGTGCATGATCAGCCACGTGATCAGTGCATGATCAGCCACGTGATCAGTGCATGATCAGTCACGTGATCAGTGCATGATCAGTCACGTGATCAGTGCATGATCAGTCACGTGATCAGTGCATGATCAGTCACGTGATCAGTGCATGATCAGCCACGTGATCAGTGCATGATAGCCACGTGATCAGTGCATGATCAGTCACGTGATCAGTGCATGATCAGTCACGTGATCAGTGCATGATCAGCCACGTGATCAGTGCATGATCAGCCACGTGATCAGTGCATGATCAGCCACGTGATCAGTGCATGATCAGTCACGTGATCAGTGCATGATCAGTCACGTGATCAGTGCATGATCAGTCACGTGATCAGTGCATGATCAGTCACGTGACCAGTGCATGATAGCTACGTGATCATTGCATGATCAGCCACGTGATCAGTGCATGATAGCCACGTGATCAGTGCATGATCAGTCACGTGATCAGTGCATGATCAGTCACGTGATCAGTGCATGATCAGCCACGTGATCAGTGCATGATCAGCCACGTGATCAGTGCATGATAGCCACGTGATCAGTGCATGATCAGCCACGTGATCAGTGCATGATCAGTCACGTGATCAGTGCATGATCAGTCACGTGATCAGTGCATGATAGCTACGTGATCAGTGCATGATCAGCCACGTGATCAGTGCATGATAGCCACGTGATCAGTGCATGATCAGTCACGTGATCAGTGCATGATCAGTCACGTGATCAGTGCATGATCAGTCACGTGATCAGTGCATGATCAGTCACGTGATCAGTGCATGATCAGTCACGTGATCAGTGCATGGTAGCTACGTGATCAGTGCATGATCAGCCACGTGATCAGTGCATGATAGCCACGTGATCAGTGCATGATCAGTCACGTGATCAGTGCATGATCAGCCACGTGATCAGTGCATGATAGCCACGTGATCAGTGCATGATCAGTCCGTGATCAGTGCATGATCAGTCACGTGATCAGTGCATGATCAGCCACGTGATCAGTGCATGATCAGTCACGTGATCAGTGCATGATCAGTCACGTGATCAGTGCATGATCAGTCACGTGATCAGTGCATGATCAGTCACGTGATCAGTGCATGATCAGCCACGTGATCAGTGCATGATAGCCACGTGATCAGTGCATGATCAGTCACGTGATCAGTGCATGATCAGCCACGTGATCAGTGCATGATCAGCCACGTGATCAGTGCATGATCAGCCACGTGATCAGTGCATGATCAGCCACGTGATCAGTGCATGATCAGTCACGTGATCAGTGCATGATCAGTCACGTGATCAGTGCATGATCATTTACGTGATCAGTGCATGATCAGTCACGTGACCAGTATATGGTAGCTACGTGATCATTGCATGACAGCCACGTGATCAGTGCATGATAGCCACGTGATCAGTGCATGATCAGTTACGTGATCAGTGTATGATCAGCCACGTGATCAGTGCATGAGTGCCACGTGATCAGTGCATGATAGTCACGTGACAGTGTGTGATCAGCCACGTGATCAGTGCATGATCAGCCACGTGATCAGTGCATGATAGCCACGTGATCAGTGCATGATCAGTTACGTGATCAGTTATGATCAGCCACGTGATCAGTGCATGATCAGACACGTGATCAGTGCATGATCAGCCACGTGATCAGTGCATGATATCCACGTGATCAGTGCATGATCAGTCACGTGATCAGTGCATGATCAGTCACGTGATCAGTGCATGATCAGTCACGTGATCAGTGCATGATCAGCCACGTGATCAGTGCATGATCAGCCACGTGATCAGTGCATGATAGCCACGTGATCAGTGCATGATCAGTCACGTGATCAGTGCATGGTAGCTACGTGATCAGTGCATGATCAGCCACGTGATCAGTGCATGATAGCCACGTGATCAGTGCATGATAGCCACGTGATCAGTGCATGATCAGTCATGTGATCGTGTGTGATCAGCCACGTGATCAGTGCATGATATCCACGTGATCAGTGCATGATCAGCCACGTGATCAGTGCATGATCAGTCACGTGATCAGTGCATGATCAGTCACGTGATCAGTGCATGATAGCCACGTGATCAGTGCATGATCAGCCACGTGATCAGTGCATGATAGCCACGTGATCAGTGCATGATCAGTCACGTGATCAGTGCATGATCAGCCACGTGATCAGTGCATGATAGCCACGTGATCAGTGCATGATCAGTCACGTGATCAGTGCATGATCAGTCACGTGATCAGTGCATGATCAGCCACGTGATCAGTGCATGATCAGCCACGTGATCAGTGCATGATCAGTTACGTGATCAGTGCATGATCAGTCACGTGACCAGTACATGGTAGCTACGTGATCATTGCATGATCAGCCACGTGAGCAGTGCATGATAGCCACGTGATCAGTGCATGATCAGCCACGTGATCAGTGCATGATCAGTCACGTGATCAGTGCATGATCAGTCACGTGATCAGTGCATGATCAGCCACGTGATCAGTGCATGTCAGTCACGTGTCAGTGCATGATAGCCGTGATCAGTGCATGATCAGTCCCGTGATCAGTGCATGATCAGCCACGTGATCAGTGCATGATCAGCCACGTGATCAGTGCATGATCAGTCACGTGATCAGTGCATGATCAGTCACGTGATCAGTGTGTGATCAGCCACGTGAACAGTGCATGCTCAGTCACGTGATCAGGGCCTGCTGAGCTGCGTGATTACTGTCTGCTCATCTGCTTGACAATTGCCAGCTGAGCTGCACGATTCCTGCCTGTCATCTGCTTGACAATTGCCAGCTGTGCTGCGTAATTCCTGCCTGCTCATCTGCTTGATTATTGCCAGCTGAGCAGCATGATTTCTCACAGCTGAGTTCCATGATTATAGCCTGCTGACTGATTCGTGCCTACTCAGCTCTTTGTTAATTGCCTCCAGAGGCACATGATCAGTGTATGATAGCAAACATGATCAGCGCATGATCAGTCACATGATCAGTGCATGATAGCCACGTGATCAGTGCATGATAGTCACGTGATCAGTGCATGATCAGTCACGTGATCAGTGCATGATCAGTCACGTGATCAGTGCATGATAGCTTCATGATCAGTGCATGATCAGCCACGTGATCAGTGCATGATAGCCACGTGATCAGTGCATGATCAGTCACGTGATCAGTGCATGATCAGTCACGTGATCAGTGCATGATAGCCACGTGATCAGTGCATGATCAGTCACGTGATCAGTGCATGATCAGCCACGTGATCAGTGCATGATCAGCCACGTGATCAGTGCATGATCAGCCACGTGATCAGTGCATGATCAGCCACGTGATCAGTGCATGATCAGGCACGTGATCAGTGCATGATCAGCCACGTGATCAGTGCATGATAGCCACGTGATCAGTGCATGATCAGTCACGTGATCAGTGCATGATCAGTCACGTGATCAGTGCATGATCAGCCACGTGATCAGTGCATGATCAGCCACGTGATCAGTGCATGATCAATTACGTGATCAGTGCATGATCAGTCACGTGACCAGTGCATGATAGCTACGTGATCAGTGCATGATCAGCCACGTGATCAGTGCATGATAGCCACGTGATCAGTGCATGATCAGTCACGTGATCAGTGCATGATCAGCCACGTGATCAGTGCATGATAGCCACGTGATCAGTGCATGATCAGTCACGTGATCAGTGCATGATCATCCACGTGATCAGTGCATGATCAGTCACGTGATCAGTGCATGATATAGACGTGATCAGTGCATGATCAGTCACGTGATCAGTGCATGATCAGCCACGTGATCAGTGCATGATAGCCACGTGATCAGTGCATGATAGCCAGTGATCAGTGCATGATCAGTCACGTGATCAGTGCATGATCAGTCACGTGATCAGTGCATGATCAGTCACGTGATCAGTGCATGATCAGCCACGTGATCAGTGCATGATCAGCCACGTGATCAGTGCATGATCAGCCACGTGATCAGTGCATGATCAGCCACGTGATCAGTGCATGATCAGTTACGTGATCAGTGCATGATCAGTCACGTGATCAGTGCATGATTGCTACGTGATCAGTGCATGATCAGCCACGTGATCAGTGCATGATAGCCACGTGATCAGTGCATGATCAGTCACGTGATCAGTGCATGATCAGTCACGTGATCAGTGCATGATCAGCCACGTGATCAGTGCATGATCAGTCACGTGATCAGTGCATGATAGCTACGTGATCAGTGCATGATCAGCCACGTGATCAGTGCATGATCAGCCACGTGATCAGTGCATGATGCCACGTGATCAGTGCATGATCAGTCACGTGATCAGTGCATGATCAGCCACGTGATCAGTGCATGATCAGTCACGTGATCAGTGCATGATCAGCCACGTGATCAGTGCATGATCAGTCACGTGATCAGTGCATGATCAGCCACGTGATCAGTGCATGATCAGCCACGTGATCAGTGCATGATCAGTTACGTGATCAGTGCATGATCAGCCACGTGATCAGTGCATGATCAGTCACGTGATCAGTGCATGATCAGCCACGTGATCAGTGCATGATCAGCCACGTGATCAGTGCATGATCAGCCACGTGATCAGTGCATGATCAGTTACGTGATCAGTGCATGATCAGTTACATGAGCAGTGTATGATCAGCCACGTGATCAGTGCATGGTCAGACACGTGAACAGTGTATGATCAGCCACGTGATCAGTGCATGATATCCAAGTGATCAGTGCATGATCAATCACGTGATCAGTGTATGATCAGCCACGTGAACAGTGCATGCTCAGTAAAGTGATCAGGGCCTGCTGAGCTGCGTGATTACTGTCTGCTCGTCTGCTTGACAATTGCCAGCTGAGCTGCACGATTCCTGCCTGTCATCTGCTTGACAATTGCCAGCTGTGCTGCGTAATTCCTGCCTGCTCAGCTGCTTGATTATTGCCAGCTGAGCAGCATGATTCCTCACAGCTGAGTTCCATGATTATTGCCTGCTGACTGTTTGATTCGTGCCTACTCAGCTCTTTGTTTATTGCCTCCAGAGGCACATGATCAGTGTATGATAGCAAACATGATCAGCGCATGATCAGTCACATGATCAGTGCCATTAAGTCACGTGATCACTACATGATAGTCATGTGATCAGTCCATGCTCAGTCACGGTATCAGTGCATGATCAGCCACGTGATCAGTGCATGATAGCCACGTGATCAGTGCATGATAGCCACGTGATCAGTGCATGATCAGCCACGTGATCAGTGCATGACTGCTACGTGATCAGTGCATGATCAGTCACGTGATCAGTGCATGATCAGGCACGTGATCAGTGCATGATCAGCCACGTGATCAGTGCATGATAGCCACGTGATCAGTGCATGATCAGTCACGTGATGGGTGCATGATCAGTCACGTGACCAGTACATGGTAGCTACATGATCATTGCATGATCAGCCACGTGAGTAGTGCATGATAGCCACGTGATCAGTGCATGATCAGTCACGTGATCAGTGCATGATCAGTCACGTGATCAGTGCATGATCAGGCACGTGATCAGTGCATGATCAGCCACGTGATCAGTGCATGATAGCCACGTGATCAGTGCATGATCAGTCACGTGATCAGTGCATGATCAGTCACGTGATCAGTGCATGATCAGCCACGTGATCAGTGCATGATCAATTACGTGATCAGTGCATGATCAGTCACGTGATCAGTGCATGATAGCTGCGTGATCAGTGCATGATCAGCCACGTGATCAGTGCATGATAGCCACGTGATCAGTGCATGATCAGTCACGTGATCAGTGCATGATCAGTCACGTGATCAGTGCATGATCAGTCACGTGATCAGTGCATGATAGCTACGTGATCAGTGCATGATCAGCCACGTGATCAGTGCATGATAGCCACGTGATCAGTGCATGATCAGCCACGTGATCAGTGCATGATCAGTCACGTGATCAGTGCATGATCAGTCACGTGATCAGTGCATGGTAGCCACGTGATCAGTGCATGATCAGCCACGTGATCAGTGCATGATAGCCACGTGATCAGTGCATGATAGCACGTGATCAGTGCATGATCAGTCACGTGATACTTGTGTGATCAGCCACGTGATCAGTGCATGATCAGTCACGTGATCAGTGCATGATCAATTACGTGATCAGTGCATGATCAGTCACGTGACCAGTACTTGGTTGCTACGTGATCATTGCATGATCAGCCACGTGAGCAGTGCATGATAGCCACGTGATCAGTGCATGATCAGTCACGTGATCAGTGCATGATCAGTCACGTGATCAGTGCATGATCATTTACGTGATCAGTGCATGATCAGTCACGTGACAGTATATGGTAGCTACGTGATCATTGCATGATCAGCCACGTGATCAGTGCATGATAGCCACGTGATCAGTGCATGATCAGTTACGTGATCAGTGTATGATCAGCCACGTGATCAGTGCATGATAGCCACGTGATCAGTGCATGATCAGTCACGTGACACGTGTGTGATCAGCCACGTGATCAGTGCATGATAGCCACGTGATCAGTGCATGATAGCCACGTGATCAGTGCATGATCATTCACGTGATCAGTGCATGATCAGTCACGTGATCAGTGCATGATCAGTCACGTGATCAGTGCATGATCAGCCACGTGATCAGTGCATGATAGCCACGTGATCAGTGCATGATCAGTCACGTGATCAGTGCATGATCAGTCACGTGATCAGTGCATGATCAGCCACGTGATCAGTGCATGATCAGCCACGTGATCAGTGCATGATCAACACGTGATCAGTGCATGATCAGCCACGTGATCAGTGCATGATCAGTCACGTGATCAGTGCATGATCAGTCACGTGATCAGTGCATGATCAGTCACGTGATCAGTGCATGATCAATTACGTGATCAGTGCATGATCAGTCACGTGATCAGTGCATGGTAGCTACGTGATCAGTGCATGATCAGCCACGTGATCAGTGCATGATAGCCACGTGATCAGTGCATGATCAGTCACGTGATCAGTGCATGATCAGCCACGTGATCAGTGCATGATAGCCACGTGATCAGTGCATGATCAGTCACGTGATCAGTGCATGATCAGCCACGTGATCAGTGCATGATCAGCCACGTGATCAGTGCATGATCAGTCACGTGATCAGTGCATGATCAGTCACGTGATCAGTGCATGATCAGTCACGTGATCAGTGCATGATCAGTCACGTGATCAGTGCATGATCAGCCACGTGATCAGTGCATGATAGCCACGTGATCAGTGCATGATCAGTCACGTGATCAGTGCATGATCAGTCACGTGATCAGTGCATGATCAGCCACGTGATCAGTGCATGATCAGTTACGTGATCAGTGCATGATCAGCCACGTGATCAGTGCATGATCAGTCACGTGATCAGTGCATGATCAGTCACGTGATCAGTGCATGATCATTTACGTGATCAGTGCATGATCAGTCACGTGACCAGTATATGGTAGCTACGTGATCATTGCATGACAGCCACGTGAGCAGTGCATGATAGCCACGTGATCAGTGCATGATCAGTCACGTGATCAGTGCATGATCAGTCATGTGATCAGTGCATGATCAGGCACGTGATCAGTGCATGATCAGCCACGTGATCAGTGCATGGTAGCCACGTGATCAGTGCATGATCAGCCACGTGATCAGTGCATGATCAGTTACGTGATCAGTGCATGATCAGTCACGTGATCAGTAGATGGTAGCTACGTGATCAGTGCATGATCAGCCACGTGATCAGTGCATGATAGCCACGTGATCAGTGCATGATCAGTCACGTGATCAGTGCATGATCAGTCACGTGATCAGTGCATGATCAGTCACGTGATCAGTGCATGATCAATTACGTGATCAGTGCATGATCAGTCACGTGATCAGTACATGGTAGCTACGTGATCATTGCATGATCAGCCACGTGATCAGTGCATGATAGCCACGTGATCAGTGCATGATCAGTCACGTGATCAGTGCATGATCAGCCACGTGATCAGTGCATGATAGCCACGTGATCAGTGCATGATCAGTCACGTGATCAGTGCATGATCAGTCACGTGATCAGTGCATGATCAGCCACGTGATCAGTGCATGATCAGTTACGTGATCAGTGCATGATCAGTCACGTGATCAGTGCATGATCAGTCACGTGATCAGTGCATGATCAGTCACGTGATCAGTGCATGATCAGCCACTGATCAGTGCATGATAGCCACGTGATCAGTGCATGATCAGTCACGTGATCAGTGCATGATCAGCCACGTGATCAGTGCATGATCAGCCACGTGATCAGTGCATGATCAGTTACGTGATCAGTGCATGATCAGCCACGTGATCAGTGCATGATCAGTCACGTGATCAGTGCATGATCAGTCACGTGATCAGTGCATGATCATTTACGTGATCAGTGCATGATCAGTCACGTGATCAGTATATGGTAGCTACGTGATCATTCCATGACAGCCACGTGAGCAGTGCATGATAGCCACGTGATCAGTGCATGATCAGTTACGTGAGCACAGTATGATCAGCCACGTGATCATGCATGAGTGCCACGTGATCAGTGCATGATATGTCACGTGACAGTGTGTGATCAGCCACGTGATCAGTGCATGATCAGCCACGTGATCAGTGCATGATAGCCACGTGATCAGTGCATGATCAGTTACGTGAGCAGTTATGATCAGCCACGTGATCAGTGCATGATCAGACACGTGATCAGTGCATGATCAGCCACGTGATCAGTGCATGATAGCCACGTGATCAGTGCATGATCAGTCACGTGATCAGTGCATGATCAGTCACGTGATCAGTGCATGATCAGTCACGTGATCAGTGCATGATCAGGCACGTGATCAGTGCATGATCAGCCACGTGATCAGTGCATGATAGCCACGTGATCAGTGCATGATCAGTCACGTGATCAGTGCATGGTAGCTACGTGATCAGTGCATGATCAGCCACGTGATCAGTGCATGATAGCCACGTGATCAGTGCATGATAGCCACGTGATCAGTGCATGATCAGTCATGTGATACGTGCATGATCAGCCACGTGATCAGTGCATGATCATCCACGTGATCAGTGCATGATGAGCCACGTGATCAGTGCATGATCAATTACGTGATCAGTGCATGATCAGTCACGTGACCAGTACATGGTTGCTACGTGATCAGTGCATGATCAGCCACGTGAGCAGTGCATGATAGCCACGTGATCAGTGCATGATCAGTCACGTGATCAGTGCATGATCAGTCACGTGATCAGTGCATGATCATTTACGTGATCAGTGCATGATCAGTCACGTGATCAGTGCATGGTAGCTACGTGATCATTGCATGATCAGCCACGTGAGCAGTGTATGATCAGCCACGTGATCAGTGCATGAGTGCCACGTGATCCGTGCATGATATGTCACGTGACAGTGTGTGATCAGCCACGTGATCAGTGCATGATCAGGCACGTGATCAGTGCATGATAGCCACGTGATCAGTGCATGATCAGTTACGTGATCAGTGCATGATCAGCCACGTGATCAGTGCATGATCAGACACGTGATCAGTGTATGATCAGCCACGTGAACAGTGCATGCTCAGTCACGTGATCAGGGCCTGCTGAGCTGCGTGATTACTGTCTGCTCATCTGCTTGACAATTGCCAGCTGAGCTGCACGATTCCTGCCTGTCATCTGCTTGACAATTGCCAGCTGTGCTGCGTAATTCCTGCCTGCTCAGCTGCTTGATTATTGCCAGCTGAGCAGCATGATTCCTCACAGCTGAGTTCCATGATTATTGCCTGCTGACTGTTTGATTCGTGCCTACTCAGCTCTTTGTTTATTGCCTCCAGAGGCACATGATCAGTGTATGATAGCAAACATGATCAGCGCATGATCAGTCACATGATCAGCGCCATTAAGTCACGTGATCACTACATGATAGTCATGTGATCAGTCCATGCTCAGTCACGGTATCAGTGCATGATCAGCCACGTGATCAGTGCATGATCTGTCACATGATTAGTGTATGATCATCCACGTGATCAGTGCATGGGCAGTCATGTGATCAGTGCATGATATAGACGTGATCAGTGCATGATCAGTCTCGTGATCAGTGCATGATAGCCACGTGATCAGTGCATGATCAGTCACCTGATGGGTGTATGATCATTCACGTGACCTGTACATGGTAGCTACATGATCATTGCATGATCAGCCACGTGAGTAGTGCATGATAGCCACGTGATCAGTGCATGATCAGTCACGTGATCAGTGCATGATCAGTCATGTGACCAGTACATGGTAGCTGCATGATCATCGCATGATCAGCCACGTGATCAGTGCATGATAGCCACGTGATCAGTGCATGATCAGTCACGTGATCAGTGCATGATCAGCACGTGATCAGTGCATGATCAGCCACGTGATCAGTGCATGATAGCCACGTGATCAGTGCATGATCAGTCACGTGATCAGTGCATGATCAGTCACGTGATCAGTGCATGATCAGTCACGTGATCAGTGCATGATCAGCCACGTGATCAGTGCATGATAGCCACGTGATCAGTGCATGATCAGTCACGTGATCAGTGCATGATCAGTTACGTGATCAGTGCATGATCAGTCACGTGATCAGTGCATGATCAGTCACGTGATCAGTGCATGATAGCTACGTGATCAGTGCATGATCAGCCACGTGATCAGTGCATGATAGCCACGTGATCAGTGCATGATCAGTCACGTGATCAGTGCATGATCAGTCACGTGATCAGTGCATGGTAGCTGCGTGATCATGCATGATCAGCCACGTGATCAGTGCATGATAGCCACGTGATCAGTGCATGATCAGTCACGTGATCAGTGCATGATCAGTCACGTGATCAGTGCATGATCAGCCACGTGATCAGTGCATGATCAGCCACGTGATCAGTGCATGATCAGCCACGTGATCAGTGCATGATAGCCACGTGATCAGTGCATGATCAGCCACGTGATCAGTGCATGATCAGCCACGTGATCAGTGCATGATCAATTACGTGATCAGTGCATGATCAGTCACGTGACCAGTACATGTTAGCTACGTGATCATTGCATGATCAGCCACGTGATCAGTGCATGATAGCCACGTGATCAGTGCATGATCAGCCACGTGATCAGTGCATGATCAGTCACGTGATCAGTGCATGATCAGCCACGTGATCAGTGCATGATCAGGCACGTGATCAGTGCATGTCCAGCCACGTGATCAGTGCATGACAGCCACGTGATCAGTGCATGATCAGTCACGTGATCAGTGCATGATCAGTCACGTGATCAGTGCATGATCAGCCACGTGATCAGTGCATGATCAGCCACGTGATCAGTGCATGATCAGGCACGTGATCAGTGCATGATCAGCCACGTGATCAGTGCATGATAGCCACGTGATCAGTGCATGATCAGTCACGTGATACGTGTGTGATCAGCCTCGTGATCAGTGCATGATATCCACGTGATCAGTGCATGATAGCCACGTGATCAGTGCATGATCAGTCACGTGATCAGTGCATGATCAGTCACGTGATCAGTGCATGATCAGTCACGTGATCAGTGCATGATCAGCCACGTGATCAGTGCATGATAGCCACGTGATCAGTGCATGATCAGTCACGTGATCAGTGCATGATCAGTCACGTGATCAGTGTATGATCAGCCACGTGATCAGTGCATGATCAGCCAAATGATAAATGCATGATCAATTACGTGATCAGTGCATGTTCAGCCACGTGATCAGTGCATGATCAATTACGTGATTAGTGCATGATCAGTCACGTGACCAGCACTTTGTCGCTACGTGATCATTGCCAGATCAGCCACGTTAGCAGTGCATGATAGCCACGTGATCAGTGCATGATCAGCCATGTGATCAGTGCATGATCAGTCACGTGAGCAGTGCATGATGAGTCACGTGATCAGTGCATGATCATCCACGTGATCAGTGCATGTGGAGTCATGTAGTCACTGCATGATAGCGCCGTGATCAGTGCACGATCAGTCCCGTGATGAGTGTATGATCAGCCAAGTCATCAGTGCAAGATAGCTACGTGATCAGTGCATGATCAGTCACATGATCAGTGCATGATCAGTCACGTGATAGGTGTGAGATCAGCCATGTGAACAGTGCATGCTCAGTCACGTGATCAGGGCCTGCTGAGCTTCGTGATTACTGTCTGCTCATCTGCTTGACAATTTCCAGCTGAGCTGCACGATTCCTGCCTGTCATCTCCTTGACAATTGCCACCTGTGCTGCGTAATTCCTGCCTGCTCATCTACTTGGTTATTGCCAGCTGAGCAGCATGATTTCTCAGAGCTGAGTTCCATGATTATAGCCTGCTGACTGATTCCTGCCTACTCAGCTCTATGTTAATTGTCTCCAGAGGCACATGATCAGTGTGTGACACCAAACATGATCAGCACATGATCAGTCACATGATCAATGCATGATAAGCCAGGTGATCAGTGCATGATCAATTATGTGATCACTGCATGATCAGTCATGTGACCAGTACATGGTAGCTGCGTGATCATTGCATGATCAGCCATGTGAGCAGTGCATGATAGCCACGTGATCAGTGCATGATCAGTCACGTGTTCTGTGCATGACCAGTCACGTGATCTGTGCATGATCAGTCACGTGATCAGTGCATGATCAATTACCTGATCAGTGCATGATCAGTCACGTGACCAGTGCATGGTAGATACGTGATCATTGCATGATCAGCCACGTGATCAGTGCATGATAGCCACGTGATCAGTGCATGATAGACACGTCATCAGTGTATGATCAGTCACGTGATGCATGTGTGATCAGCCACGTGATCAGTGCATGCGTGCCACGTGATCAGTGCATGATATGACACGTGACAGGTGTGTGATCAGCCACGTGAACAGTGCATGTTCAGCCACGTGATCAGTGCATGATAGCCACGTGATCAGTGCATGATCAGTTTCCTGAGCAGTGTATGATCAGCCACGTGATCAGTGCATGGTCAGACATGTGAACAGTGTATGATCAGCCACGTGATCAGTGCATGATATCCAAGTGATCAGTGCATGATCATCACGTGATCCGTGTATGATCAGCCACGTGAACAGTGCATGCTCAGTCACGTGATCAGGGCCTGCTGAGCTGCGTGATTACTGTCTGCTCATCTGCTTGAGAATTGCCAGCTGAGCTGCACGATTCCTGCCTGTCATCTGCTTGAGAATTGCCAGGTGTTCTGCGTAATTCCTGCCTGCTCAGCTGCTTGATTATTGCCAGCTGAGCAGTATGATTCCTCACACCTGAGTTCCATGATTATTGCCTGCTGACTGTTTGGTTCATGCCTACTCAGCTCTTTGTTTATTGCCTCCAAAGGCACATGATCAGTGTATGATAGCAAACATGATCAACGCATGATCAGTCACATGATCAGCGCCATTAAATCACGTGATCACTACATGATAGTCATGTGATCAGTCCAGGCTCAGTCACGGTATCAGTGCATGATCAGCCACGTGATCAGTGTATGATCAGCCAGGTGTTCAGTTCATGATAGCTATGTGATCAGATCATGATTTGTCACGTGATCTGTGCATGACCAGGCAGGTGATCAGTGTATGATCAGCCAGGTGATCAGTGCATGATCCGTCACCTGATGGGTATATGATCAGTCACCGGACCGGTACATGGTAGCCACATGATCATTGCATGATCAGCCACGTGAGTAGTGCATGATAGCCACGTGATCAGTGCATGATCAGTCACGTGTTCAGTGCATGATCAGTCATGTAATCTGTGCATGACCAGGCACGTGATCAGTGTATGACCAGCCAAGTGATCAGTGCATGATAGCCACGTGATCAGTGCATGATCAGTCACGTGATCAGTGCATGATCAGTCACGTGATCAGTGGATGATCAGCCACGTGATCAGTGCATGATCAGCCACATGATCAGTTCATGATCAATTACGTGATCAGTGCATGATCAGTCACTTGACCAGTACATGGTAGCTACGGGATCATTGCATGAACAGCCGCGTGAGCAGTGCATGATAACCACGTGATCAGTGCATGATCAGCCACGTGATCAGTGCATGATCTGTCACATGATTAGTGTATGATTATCCACGTGATCAGTGCATGGGCAGTCATGTGATCAGTGCATGATATAGACGTGATCAGTGCATGATCAGTCTCGTGATCAGTGTATGATCAACCACGTGATCAGTGCACGATAGCCAGGTAATGAGTGCATCATAGCCAGATGATCAGTGCATGATCAGTCACGTGATCAGTGCATGATCATCCACGTGATCAGTGCATGTGGAGTCATGTAGTCAATGCATTATAGCGTCGTAATCAGTGAACGATCAGTCCCGTGAAGAGTGTATGATCAGCCAATTGATCAGTGCAAGATAGCTACGTGATCAGTGCATGATCAGTCACGTGATCAGTGCATGATCAGCCACGTCATCAGTGCATGATAGCCACGTGAGCAGTGCATACAATTACGTGATCAGTGCATGAGAGCCACGTGATCAGTGCATGATCATTCACGTGATAGGTGTGTGATCAGCGACATGAACACTGCATGCTCAGTCACGTGATCAGGGCCTGCTGAGCTGCGTGATTACTGTCTGCACATCTGCTTGACAATTGCCAGCTGAGCTGTAGGATTCCTGCCTGTCATCTCCTTGACAATTGCCACCTGTGCTGCATAATTCCTGCCTGCTCATCTACTTGATTATTTCCAGCTGAGCAGCATGATTTCTCAGAGCTGAGTTCCATGATTATAGCCTGCTGACTGATTCCTGCCTACTCAGCTCTTTGTTCATTGCCTTCAGATGCACATGATCAGTGTGTGACACCAAACATGATCAGCACATGATCAGCCACATGATCAGTGCATGATCAATTAAGTGATCAGTGCATGATCAGTCACGTTACCAGTACATGTTAGCTACGTCATCATTGCAAGATCAGCCACGTGAGCAGTGCATGATAGCCACGTGATCAGTGCATGATCAGCCATGTGATCAGTGAATGATCAGTCACGTGATCAGTGCATGATCAGCCACGTGATCAGTGCAGGACCAGGCACGTGATCAGTGTATGTCCAGCCAAGTGATCAGTGCATGACAGCCACGTGATCAGTGCATGATCAGTCACGTGATCAGGGCATGATCAGTCACGTGATCAGTGTATGATCAGCTACGTGATCAGTGCATGATCAGCCACGTGATCAGTGCAGGACCAGGCACGTGATCAGTGTATGATCAGCCACGTGATCAGTGCAGGATAGCCACGTGATCAGTGCATGATCAGTCACGTGATACGCGTGTGATCAGGCACGTGATCAGTATACGTTATCCACGTGATCAGTGCAGGATAGCCACGTGATCACTTCATGATTATTCACGTGATCTGTACATGATCAGTCACGTGAACAGTGCATGATCAGTCATGTGATCAGTGTATGACCAGCCAAGTGATCAGTGCATGATAGCCACGTGATCAGTGCATGATCAGTCACGTGATCAGTGCATGATCAGTCACGTGATCAGTGTATGATCAGCCACGTGATCAGTGCATGATCAGCCAAATGATAAATGCATGATCAATTACGTGATCAGTGCATGTTCAGCCACGCGATCAGTGCATGATCAATTACGTGATTAGTGCATGATCAGTCACGTGACCAGCACTTTGTCGCTACGTGATCATTGCCAGATCAGCCACGTTAGCAGTGCATGATAGCCACGTGATCAGTGCATGATCAGCCATGTGATCAGTGCATGATCAGTCACGTGAGCAGTGCATGATGAGTCACGTGATCAGTGCATGATCATCCACGTGATCAGTGCATGTGGAGTCATGTAGTCACTGCATGATAGCGCCGTGATCAGTGCACGATCAGTCCCGTGATGAGTGTATGATCAGCCAAGTCATCAGTGCAAGATAGCTACGTGATCAGTGCATGATCAGTCACATGATCAGTGCATGATCAGTCACGTGATAGGTGTGAGATCAGCCATGTGAACAGTGCATGCTCAGTCACGTGATCAGGGCCTGCTGAGCTTCGTGATTACTGTCTGCTCATCTGCTTGACAATTTCCAGCTGAGCTGCACGATTCCTGCCTGTCATCTCCTTGACAATTGCCACCTGTGCTGCGTAATTCCTGCCTGCTCATCTACTTGGTTATTGCCAGCTGAGCAGCATGATTTCTCAGAGCTGAGTTCCATGATTATAGCCTGCTGACTGATTCCTGCCTACTCAGCTCTATGTTAATTGTCTCCAGAGGCACATGATCAGTGTGTGACACCAAACATGATCAGCACATGATCAGTCACATGATCAATGCATGATAAGCCAGGTGATCAGTGCATGATCAATTATGTGATCACTGCATGATCAGTCATGTGACCAGTACATGGTAGCTGCGTGATCATTGCATGATCAGCCATGTGAGCAGTGCATGATAGCCACGTGATCAGTGCATGATCAGTCACGTGTTCTGTGCATGACCAGTCACGTGATCTGTGCATGATCAGTCACGTGATCAGTGCATGATCAATTACCTGATCAGTGCATGATCAGTCACGTGACCAGTGCATGGTAGATACGTGATCATTGCATGATCAGCCACGTGATCAGTGCATGATAGCCACGTGATCAGTGCATGATAGACACGTCATCAGTGTATGATCAGTCACGTGATGCATGTGTGATCAGCCACGTGATCAGTGCATGCGTGCCACGTGATCAGTGCATGATATGACACGTGACAGGTGTGTGATCAGCCACGTGAACAGTGCATGTTCAGCCACGTGATCAGTGCATGATAGCCACGTGATCAGTGCATGATCAGTTTCCTGAGCAGTGTATGATCAGCCACGTGATCAGTGCATGGTCAGACATGTGAACAGTGTATGATCAGCCACGTGATCAGTGCATGATATCCAAGTGATCAGTGCATGATCATCACGTGATCCGTGTATGATCAGCCACGTGAACAGTGCATGCTCAGTCACGTGATCAGGGCCTGCTGAGCTGCGTGATTACTGTCTGCTCATCTGCTTGAGAATTGCCAGCTGAGCTGCACGATTCCTGCCTGTCATCTGCTTGAGAATTGCCAGGTGTTCTGCGTAATTCCTGCCTGCTCAGCTGCTTGATTATTGCCAGCTGAGCAGTATGATTCCTCACACCTGAGTTCCATGATTATTGCCTGCTGACTGTTTGGTTCATGCCTACTCAGCTCTTTGTTTATTGCCTCCAAAGGCACATGATCAGTGTATGATAGCAAACATGATCAACGCATGATCAGTCACATGATCAGCGCCATTAAATCACGTGATCACTACATGATAGTCATGTAATCAGTCCATGCTCAGTCACGGTATCAGTGCATGATCAGCCACGTGATCAGTGTATGATCAGCCAGGTGTTCAGTTCATGATAGCTATGTGATCAGATCATGATTTGTCACGTGATCTGTGCATGACCAGGCAGGTGATCAGTGTATGATCAGCCAGGTGATCAGTGCATGATCCGTCACCTGATGGGTATATGATCAGTCACCGGACCGGTACATGGTAGCCACATGATCATTGCATGATCAGCCACGTGAGTAGTGCATGATAGCCACGTGATCAGTGCATGATCAGTCACGTGTTCAGTGCATGATCAGTCATGTAATCTGTGCATGACCAGGCACGTGATCAGTGTATGACCAGCCAAGTGATCAGTGCATGATAGCCACGTGATCAGTGCATGATCAGTCACGTGATCAGTGCATGATCAGTCACGTGATCAGTCGATGATCAGCCACGTGATCAGTGCATGATCAGCCACATGATCAGTTCATGATCAATTACGTGATCAGTGCATGATCAGTCACTTGACCAGTACATGGTAGCTACGGGATCATTGCATGAACAGCCGCGTGAGCAGTGCATGATAACCACGTGATCAGTGCATGATCAGCCACGTGATCAGTGCATGATCTGTCACATGATTAGTGTATGATTATCCACGTGATCAGTGCATGGGCAGTCATGTGATCAGTGCATGATATAGACGTGATCAGTGCATGATCAGTCTCGTGATCAGTGTATGATCAACCACGTGATCAGTGCACGATAGCCAGGTAATGAGTGCATGATAGCCAGATGATCAGTGCATGATCAGTCACGTGATCAGTGCATGATCATCCACGTGATCAGTGCATGTGAGTCATGTAGTCAATGCATTATAGCGTCGTAATCAGTGAACGATCACTCCCATGAAGAGTGTATGATCAGCCAATTGATCAGTGCAAGATAGCTACGTGATCAGTGCATGATCAGTCACGTGATCAGTGCATGATCAGCCACGTCATCAGTGCATGATAGCCACATGAGCAGTGCATACAATTACGTGATCAGTGCATGAGAGCCACTTGATCAGTGCATGATCATACACGTGATAGGTGTGTGATCAGCGACATGAACACTGCATGCTCAGTCACGTGATCAGGGCCTGCTGAGCTGCGTGATTACTGTCTGCACATCTGCTTGACAATTGCCAGCTGAGCTGTAGGATTCCTGCCTGTCATCTCCTTGACAATTGCCACCTGTGCTGCATAATTCCTGCCTGCTCATCTACTTGATTATTTCCAGCTGAGCAGCATGATTTCTCAGAGCTGAGTTCCATGATTATAGCCTGCTGACTGATTCCTGCCTACTCAGCTCTTTGTTCATTGCCTTCAGATGCACATGATCAGTGTGTGACACCAAACATGATCAGCACATGATCAGTCACATGATCAATGCATGATAAGCCAGGTGATCAGTGCATGATCAATTACGTTATCAGTGCATAATCAGTTACGTGAGCAGTGCATGATCAGTCACGTGATCAGTGCATGATCAACCACGTGATCAGTGCATGATCAGTCACGTGACCAGTACATGGTAGCTGCGTGAGCATTTCATGATCAGCCACGTGAGCAGTGCATGATAGCCACGTGATCAGTGCGTGATGAGTCACGTGATCAGTACATGATCAGTCACGTGAACAGTGCATGATCATTTACGTGATCTGTGCAAGATCAGTCACGTGACCAGTATATGGTAGCTACATGAACATTCCATGATCAGCCAGGTGAGAAGTGCATGATAGCCACCTGATGTGTGCATGATCAGTTACGTGAGCAGAATATGATCAGCCACGTGATCAGTGCATGAGTGCCACGTGATCAGTGCATGATCAGTCACGTGACAGTTTTGTGATAAGCCACGTGAACAGTGCATGTTCAGCCACGTGATCAGTGCATGATAGCCACGTGCTCAGTGCATGATCAGTTACGTTAACAGTGTATGATCAGCCACGTGAGCAGTGCATGGTCAGACACGTGAACAGTGTATGATAAAACACGTGATCAGTGCATGATATCCACGTGATCAGTGCATGATCAGACACGTGATATGTGTGTGATCAGCCACGTGATCAGTGCATGATGAGTCAGGTGATCAGTGCAGGATTAATTACGTGATCAGTGCATGATCAGTCACGTGACCAGTACATGGTTGCTATGTGATCATTGCATGATCAACGACGTGAGCAGTGCATGATAGCCACGTGATCAGTGCATGGTCAGTCACGTGATCAGTACATGATCAGCCAACTGAACAGTGCATGATCATTTAAGTGATCTGAGCATGATCAGTCACGGGACCAGTATATGGTAGCTACGTGAACATTGCATGACCGGCCAGGTTAGAAGTGCATGATAGCCACGTGAAGTGCGCATGATCAGTTACGTGAGCAGAGTATGATCAGCCACGTGATCAGTGCATGAGTGCCACGTGATCGTGCATGATCAGTCACGTGACAGGTGTGTGGTAAGCCACGTGAACAGTGCATGTTCAGCCACGTGATCAGTGCATGTTATCCACGTGATCAGTGCATGATCAGTTACGTGAACAGTGTATGATCAGCCACGTGAGCAGTGCATGGTCAGACACGTGAACAGTGTATGATCAAACACGTGATCAGTGCATGATAATCACGTGATCTGTGCATGATGAGTCTCGTGAACAGTGCATGATCAGTCACGTGATCAGTGCATGATCAGCCACGTGATAAGTGCATGATCAGTCACGTGACCAGTATATGGTAGCTACGTGATCATTGCATGATCAGCCATGTGATCTGTGCATGATAGCCACGTGATCACTGCATGATAGCCACGTGATCAGTGCATGATCAGTCACGTGATCAGTGTATGATCAGCCACGTGATCAGTGCATGATCAGTCACATGACCAGTGCATGATCAATTACGTGATCAGTGCATGATCAGTCACGTGACCAGTACATGGTAGCTACGTGATCATTGCATGATCAGCCACGTGAGCGGTGCATGATAGCCACGTGATCAGTGCATGATCAGCCACGTGATCAGTGCATAATCAGTCACGTGATCAGTGCATGGTCAGTCACGTGATCAGTGCATGATCATCCACGTGATCAGTGCATTTGGAGTCATGTAGTCAATGCATGATAGCGCCGTAATCAGTGCCGGATCAGTCCCGTGATGAGTGTATGATCAGCCAAGTGATCAGTGCAAGATAGCTACGTGATCAGTGCATGATCAGTCACATGATCAGTGCATGATCAGCCACGTCATCAGTGCATGATAGCCACGTGAGCAGTGCATACAATTTCGTGATCACTGCATGCGCAATCACGTGATCAGTGCAAGAGAGCCACATGATCAGTGCATGATCATTCACGTGATAGGTGTGTGATCAGCGACGTGAAAGGTGCATGCTCAGTCAGGTGATCAGGGCCTGCTGAGCTGCGTGATTACTGTCTGCTCATCTGCTTGACAATTGCCAGCTGAGCTGTACGATTCCTGCCTGTCATCTCCTTGACAATTGCCACCTGTGCTGCATAATTCCTTCCTGCTCATCTACTTGATTATTTCCAGCTGAGCAGCATGATTTCTCAGAGCTGAGTTCCATGATTATAGCCTGCTGACTGATTCCTGCCTACTCAGCTCTTTGTTCATTGCCTCCAGATGCACATGATCAGTGTGTGACACCAAACATGATCAGCACATGATCAGTCACATGATGAATGCACGATAAGCCAGGTGATCAGTGCATGAACGATTACGTGATCAGTGCATGATCAGTCATGTGACCAGTACATGGTAGCTGCGTGATCACTGCATGATCAGCCACGTGAGCAGTGCATGATAGCCACGTGATCAGTGCATGATCATTCACGTGATCAGTGCATGATCAGTCTCGTGTTCAGTGCATGATCAGCCACGTGATCAGTGCATGATCAGTTACGTGATCAGTGCATGATCACTCACGGGACCAGTACATGGTAGCTAGGTGATCATTGCATGATCAGCCACGTGATCAGTGCATGATCAGTTACGTGAGCAGTGTATGATCAGCCACGTGATCAGTGCATGGTCAGACACGTGAACAGTGTATGATTAGCCACGTGATCAGTGCATGATATCCAAGTGATCAGTGCTTGATCATTCACGAGATCAGTGTATGATCAGCCAGGTGAACAGTGCATGTTCAGTCACGTGATCAGGGCCTGCTGAGCTGCGTGATTACTGTCTGCTCATCTGCTTGACAATTGCCAGCTGAGCTGCATGATTCCTGCCTGTCATCTGCTTGACAATTGCCAGCTGTGCTGTGTAATTCCTGCCTGCTCAGCTGCTTGATTATTGCCAGCTGAGCAGCATGATTCCTCACAGCTGAGTTCCATGATTATTGCCTGCTGACTGTTTGATTCGTGCCTACTCAGCTCTTTGTTTATTGCCTCCAGAGGCACATGATCAGTGTATGACAGCAAACATGCTCAGCGCATGATCAGTCACATGGTCAGCGCCATTAAGTCACGTGATAACTACATGATAGTCATGTGATCAGTCCATGCTCAGTCACGGTATCAGTGCATGATCAGCCACGTGGTCAGTGCATGATAGCCACGTGATCATTGCATGATAGCCACGTGATCAGTGCATGAACAGCCAGGTGATCAGGGGATGATACCACGTGATCATTGCATGATAGCCACGTGAGCAGTGCATGATCAGCCAGGTCATCACTGAATGATTGCTAGGTGATCAGTTCATGATTAGTCACGCGATCTGTGCATGACCAGGCAGGTGATCAGTGTATGATCACCCAGGTGAACAGTGCATGATAGCCACGTGATCAGTGCATGATCAGTCACCTGATGGGTGTATGATCAGTCACGTGACCGGTACATGGTAGCTACATGATCATTGCATGATCAGCCACGTGAGTAGTGCATGATAGCCACGTTATCAGTGCATGATCAGTGACGTGATCAGTGCATGATCAGTCATGTAATCTGTGCATGACCAGGCACGTGATCAGTGCATGATAGCCACGTGATCAGTGCGTGCACAGTCCCATGATCGGCGCCTGTCAGCCACTGATCATTGCCTGATAAACACGTGATCAGTGCATGATGAGCCATGTGATCAGTGCCTGATCAGCCACGTCATCAGTGCATGTGCAGTCACGTCATCAGTGGATGATAGCCACGTGATCAGTGCATGCTCAGTCTCGTGATCTGGACTTGATCAGCCACGTGATCAGTGCCTGCAGAGTCACGTGATCAGGGCCTGCTGAGCTGCGTGATTCCTGCCGGCTCATCTGCATGACAATTGCCATCTGAGCTGCGTGATTCCTGTCGGCTCATCTGCTTGACAATTGCCAGCTGAGCTGCGTGATTCCTGCCTGGTCACGTGCTTGATTATTGCAAGTTGAGCAGCATGATTCGTCACTGCTGAGCTCCATGGTTATTGCCTGCTGATTGCGTGGTTCGTGTCTGCTCAGCTCTTTGAGTATCGCCTCATGAGGTCCCTGTTCGGTCGCCACCTGCCGGGGACCAGCCCCAACTGATCCAGGGTATTCGAAGGAGAGATGGCCTAGGCGACTATATATATGCTAATCAGAGATGTCAAGAATAATAGTATGAGGAGAGCTCAGTAGGAAAATTCGGTGGAGAAAAGAGACTGAGTAGCTTGGTTTACGCAGAAGACCAATCAAACTTCAAGACAAAAAGTTTGCAACACTTACGTAGGTCGCTGGCGCCCTCTCGAATAGCGATAGGTGCCTCACCCTAGACACCTTCTCGAGTGGGTCTTAGCAGCCCAGGCATAATTAGTAAGCGTGGTGGGTTCCGCGCTCCAGATGGAGACTCAGCTGGAAGTTAAAGGGAAGAATGACAAGGAACTTTATGAATTGGAGATGTAAGTTAACTCTTTGACAGAGAGAGCGAGATGGTGGTGGGGGACAGCCCCCAGTGAAATCAGAGGTGAGAGCACAAAGCAATACAGTAGGCAGACTCTGGTTTTTTTGGGGGGGAGATGCTGGAGAATATCCGGGTGGACTCCTGAGGCTCGATCCCTCATTTGCCTATGCCGAGCCTCCTTCCTCATGACCTTTGTCCAGAGTGGAATGCCTCCCCGGCTCCCGGCACATGATCAGTGCATGCTCAGTCACGATATCAGTGCCTGCTCAGCCACGTGATCACTGACGGCACAGTCACGTGATCAGCGCCTCTCAGTCACGTGATCACCGTATGATAAACACGTGATCAGTGAACGACCAGCCACGTGATCACTGCATGCGCGGTTAGGTGGTCATTTCCTGATCAGCCACCTGATCAGTGCGTGCACAGTCCCCTGATCAGCGCCTGTCAGTCACTGATCACTGCCTGATAAACACGTGATTAGTGCCCGAACAGCCACGTCATCAGTGCATGCGCAGTCACGTGATCAGTGCATGATAGCCACGTGATCAGTGCGTGCACAGTCCCATGATCAGCGCCTGTCAGCCACTGATCATTGCCTGATAAACACGTGATCAGTGCACGATGAGCCATGTGATCAGTGCCTAATCAGCCACGTCATCAGTGCATGCGCAGTCACGTCATCAGTGCATGATAGCCACGTGATCAGTGCATGCTCAGTCACGTGATCTGGACTTGATCAGCCACGTGATCAGTGCCTGCAGAGTCATGTGATCAGGGCCTGCTGAGCTGCGTGATTCCTGCCGGCTCATCTGCATGACAATTGCCATCTGAGCTGCGTGATTCCTGTCGGCTCATCTGCTTGACAATTGCCAGCTGAGCTGCGTGATTCCTGCCTGGTCACGTGCTTGATTATTGCCAGTTGAGCAGCATGATTCGTCACTGCTGAGCTCCAAGCTTATTGCCTGCTGATTGCGTGGTTCGTGTCTGCTCAGCTCTTTGAGTATTGCATCCTGAGGTCCCTGTTCGGTCGCCACCTGCCGGGGACCAGCCCCAACTGATCCAGGGTATTCGAAGGAGAGATGGCCTAGGCGACTATTTATATGCTAATCAGAGATGTCAAGAATAATAGTATGAGGAGAGCTCAGTAGGAAAATTCAGTGGAGAAAGAGACTGAGTAGCTTGGTTTACGCTGAAGACCAATCAAACTTCAAGACAAGAAGTTTGCACCACTTTTGTAGGCCACAGGCGCCCTCGCGAATAGCGAAAGGTGCCTCACCCTAGACACCTTCTTGAGTGGGTCTTAGCAGCCCAGGCATAATTAGTAAGCGTGGTGGGTTCCGCGCTCCAGATGGAGACTCAGCTGGAAGTTAAAGGGAAGAATGACAAGGAACTTTATGAATTGGAGCTGTAAGTTAACTCTTTGACAGAGAGAGCGAGATGGTGGTGGGGGACAGCCCCCAGTGAAATGAGAGGTGAGAGCACAAAGCAATACAGTAGGCAGACTCTGGTTTTTTTGGGGGGGAGATGCTAGAGAATATCCGGGTGGACTCCTGAGGCTCGATCCCGCATTTGCATATGCCGAGCCTCCTTCCTCATGACCTTTGTCCAGAGTGGAATGCCTCCCCGGCTCCCGGCACATGATCAGTGCATGCTCAGTCACGATATCAGTGCCTGCTCAGCCACGTGATCACTGACGGCACAGTCACGTGATCAGCGCCTCTCAGTCACGTGATCACCGTATGAAAAACACGTGATCAGTGAACGACCAGCCACGTGATCACTGCATGCGCAGTCAAGTGGTCAGTTCCTGATCAGCCACCTGATCAGTACGTGCACAGTCCCCTGATCAGCGCCTGTCAGTCACTGATCATTGCCTGATAAACACGTGATCAGTGCATGATGAGCCATGGGATCAGTGCCTGATCAGCCACGTCATCACTGCATGCGCAGTCACGTCATCAGTGCATGATAGCCACGTCATCAGTCAATGCTCAGTCACGTGATCTGGACTTGATCAGCCACGTGATCAGTGCCTGCAGAGTCTCGTGATCAGGGCCTGCTGTGCTGCGTGATTCCTGCCGGCTCATCTGCATGACAATTGCCATCTTAGCTGCGTGATTCCTGTCGGCTCATCTGCTTGACAATTGCCAGCTGAGCTGCGTGATTCCTGCCTGGTCACGTGCTTGATTATTGCCAGTTGAGCAGCATGATTCGTCACTGCTGAGCTCCACGCTTATTGCCTGCTGATTGTGTGGTTCGTGTCTGCTCAGCTCTTTGAGTATTGCCTCCTGCGGTCCCTGTTCGGTCGCCACCTGCCGGGGACCAGCCCCAACTGATCCAGGGTATTCGAAGGAGAGATGGCCTAGGCGACTATTTATATGCTAATCAGAGATGTCAAGAATAATAGTATGAGGAGAGCTCAGTAGGAAAATTCGGTGGAGAAAAGAGACTGAGTAGCTTGGTTTATGCAGAAGACCAATCAATCTTCAAGACAAGAAGTTTGCACCACTTACGTAGGCCGCAGGCGCCCTCTCGAATAGAGAAAAATGCCTCACCCTAGACACCTTCTCGAGTGGGTCTTAGCAGCCCAGGAATAATTAGTAAGCGTGGTGGGTTCTGCGCTCCAGATGGAGACTCAGCTGGAAGTTAAAGGGAAGAATGACAAGGAACTTTATGAATTGGAGCTGTAAGTTAACTCTTTGACAGAGAGAGCGAGATGGTGGTGGGGGACAGCCCCCAGTGAAATCAGAGGTGAGAGCACAAAGCAATACAGTAGGCAGACTCTGGTTTTTTTGGGGGGGAGATGTTCGAGAATATGCCGGTGGACTCCTGAGGCTCGATCCCGCATTTGCGTATGCCGAGCCTCCTTCCTCATGACCTTTGTCCAGAGTGGAATGACTCCCCGGCTCCCGGCACATGATCAGTGCATGCTCAGTCACGGTATCAGTGCCTGCTCAGCCACGTGATCACTGACGGCACAGTCACGTGATCAGCGCCTCTCAGTCACGTGATCACCGTATGATAAACACGTGATCATTATAGACCAGCCACGTGATCACTGCATGCCCAGTCAGGTGGTCAGTTCCTGATCAGTCACCTGATCAGTGCGTGCACAGTTCCCTGATCAGCGCCTGTCAGTCACTGATCACTGCCTGATAAACACGTGATCAGTGCCCGAACAGCCACGTCATCAGTGCATGCGCAGTCACGTGATCAGTGCATGATAGCCACGTGATCAGTGCGTGCACAGTCCCATGATCAGCGCCTGTCAGTCACTGATCATTGCCTGATAAACACGTGATCAGTGCATGATGAGCCATGTGATCAGTGCCTGATCAGCCATGTCATCAGTGCATGCGCAGTCACGTCCTCAGTGTCTAATCATCCACGTGAACACTGACGGCACAGTCACGTGATCAGCGCCTCTCAGTCACGTGATCACCGTATGATAAACACGTGATCAGTGAACGACTAGCCACGTGATCACTGCATGCGAAGTCAGGTAGTCAGTTCCTGATCAGCCACCTGATCAGTGCGTGCACAGTTCCCTGATCAGCGCCTGTCAGTCACTGATCACTGCCTGATAAACACATGATCAGTGCATGATGAGCCATGTGATCAGTGCCTGATCAGCCACGTCATCAGTGCATGCGCAGTCACGTCATCAGTGCATGATAGCCACGTGATCAGTGCATGCTCAGTCACGTGATCTGGACTTGATCAGCCACGTGATCAGTGCCTGCAGAGTCACGTGATCAGGGCCTGCTGAGCTGCGTGATTCCTGCAGGCTCATCTGCATGACAATTGCCATCTGAGCTGCGTGATTCCTGTCGGCTCATCTGCTTGACAATTGCCAGCTGAGCTGCGTGATTCCTGCCTGGTCACGTGCTTGATTATTGCCAGTTGAGCAGCATGATTCGTCACTGCTGAGCTCCAAGCTTATTGCCTGCTGATTGCGTGGTTCGTGTCTGATCAGCTCTTTGAGTATCGCCTCCTGAGTTCCCTATTCGGTCGCCACCTGCCGGGGACCAGCCCCAACTGATCCAGGGTATTCGAAGGAGAGATGGCCTAGGCGACTATTTATATGCTAATCAGAGATGTCAAGAATAATAGTATGAGGAGAGCTCAGTAGGAAAATTCGGTGGAGAAAAGAGACTGAGTAGCTTGGTTTACGCGGAAGACCAATCAAACTTCAAGACAAGAAGTTTGCACCACTTACGTAGGCCGCAGGAGCCCTCTGGAATAGCGAAAGGTGCCTCACCCTAGACACCTTCTCGAGTGGGTCTTAGCAGCCCAGGCATAATTAGTAAGCGTGGTGGGTTCCGCGCTCCAGATGGATACTCAGCTGGAAGTTAAAGGGAAGAATGACAAGGAACTTTATGAATTGGAGCTGTAAGTTAACTCTTTGACAGAGAGAGCGAGATGGTGGTGGGGGACAGCCCCCAGTGAAATCAGAGGTGAGAGCACAAAGCAATACAGTAGGCAGACTCTGGTTTTTTTGGGGGGGAGATGCTGGAGAATACCTGGGTGGACTCCTGAGGCTCGATCCCACATTTGCGTATGCCGAGCCTCCTTCCTCATGACCTTTGTCCAGAGTGGAATGCCTCCCCGGCTCCCGGCACATGATCAGTGCATGCTCAGTCACGATATCAGTGCATGCTCAGCCACGTGATCACTGACGGCACAGTCACGTGATCAGCGCCTCTCAGTCACGTGATCACTGTATGTTAAACACGTGATCAGTGAACGACCAGCCACGTGATCACTGCATGCGCGGTCAGGTGGTCATTTCCTGATCAGCCACCTGATCAGTGCGTGCACAGTCCCCTGATCAGCGCCTGTCAGTCACTGATCACTGCCTGATAAACACGTGATCAGTGCCCGAACAGCCACGTCATCAGTGCATGCGCAGTCACGTGATCAGTGCATGATAGCCACGTGATCAGTGCGTGCACAGTCCCATGATCAGCGCCTGTCAGCCACTGATCATTGCCTGATAAACACGTGATCAGTGCACGATGAGCCATGTGATCAGTGCCTAATCAGCCACGTCATCAGTGCATGCGCAGTCACGTCATCAGTGCATGATAGCCACGTGATCAGTGCATGCTCAGTCACGTGATCTGGACTTGATCAGCCACGTGATCAGTGCCTGCAGAGTCATGTGATCAGGGCCTGCTGAGCTGCGTGATTCCTGCCGGCTCATCTGCATGACAATTGCCATCTGAGCTGCGTGATTCCTGTCGGCTCATCTGCTTGACAATTGCCAGCTGAGCTGCGTGATTCCTGCCTGGTCACGTGCTTGATTATTGCCAGTTGAGCAGCATGATTCGTCACTGCTGAGCTCCAAGCTTATTGCCTGCTGATTGCGTGGTTCGTGTCTGCTCAGCTCTTTGAGTATTGCATCCTGAGGTCCCTGTTCGGTCGCCACCTGCCGGGGACCAGCCCCAACTGATCCAGGGTATTCGAAGGAGAGATGGCCTAGGCGACTATTTATATGCTAATCAGAGATGTCAAGAATAATAGTATGAGGAGAGCTCAGTAGGAAAATTCGGTGGAGAAAAGAGACTGAGTAGCTTGGTTTACGCGGAAGACCAATCAAACTTCAAGACAAGAAGTTTGCACCACTTTTGTAGGCCACAGGCGCCCTCGCGAATAGCGAAAGGTGCCTCACCCTAGACACCTTCTTGAGTGGGTCTTAGCAGCCCAGGCATAATTAGTAAGCGTGGTGGGTTCCGCGCTCCAGATGGAGACTCAGCTGGAAGTTAAAGGGAAGAATGACAAGGAACTTTATGAATTGGAGCTGTAAGTTAACTCTTTGACAGAGAGAGCGAGATGGTGGTGGGGGACAGCCCCCAGTGAAATGAGAGGTGAGAGCACAAAGCAATACAGTAGGCAGACTCTGGTTTTTTTGGGGGGGAGATGCTAGAGAATATCCGGGTGGACTCCTGAGGCTCGATCCCGCATTTGCATATGCCGAGCCTCCTTCCTCATGACCTTTGTCCAGAGTGGAATGCCTCCCCGGCTCCCGGCACATGATCAGTGCATGCTCAGTCACGATATCAGTGCCTGCTCAGCCACGTGATCACTGACGGCACAGTCACGTGATCAGCGCCTCTCAGTCACGTGATCACCGTATGAAAAACACGTGATCAGTGAACGACCAGCCACGTGATCACTGCATGCGCAGTCAAGTGGTCAGTTCCTGATCAGCCACCTGATCAGTGCGTGCACAGTCCCCTGATCAGCACCTGTCAGTCACTGATCATTGCCTGATAAACACGTGATCAGTGCATGATGAGCCATGGGATCAGTGCCTGATCAGCCACGTCATCAGTGCATGCGCAGTCACGTCATCAGTGCATGATAGCCACGTCATCAGTCAATGCTCAGTCACGTGATCTGGACTTGATCAGCCACGTGATCAGTGCCTGCAGAGTCTCGTGATCAGGGCCTGCTGTGCTGCGTGATTCCTGCCGGCTCATCTGCATGACAATTGCCATCTTAGCTGCGTGATTCCTGTCGGCTCATCTGCTTGACAATTGCCAGCTGAGCTGCGTGATTCCTGCCTGGTCACGTGCTTGATTATTGCCAGTTGAGCAGCATGATTCGTCACTGCTGAGCTCCACGCTTATTGCCTGCTGATTGTGTGGTTCGTGTCTGCTCAGCTCTTTGAGTATTGCCTCCTGCGGTCCCTGTTCGGTCGCCACCTGCCGGGGACCAGCCCCAACTGATCCAGGGTATTCGAAGGAGAGATGGCCTAGGCGACTATTTATATGCTAATCAGAGATGTCAAGAATAATAGTATGAGGAGAGCTCAGTAGGAAAATTCGGTGGAGAAAAGAGACTGAGTAGCTTGGTTTATGCAGAAGACCAATCAATCTTCAAGACAAGAAGTTTGCACCACTTACGTAGGCCGCAGGCGCCCTCTCGAATAGAGAAAAATGCCTCACCCTAGACACCTTCTCGAGTGGGTCTTAGCAGCCCAGGAATAATTAGTAAGCGTGGTGGGTTCTGCGCTCCAGATGGAGACTCAGCTGGAAGTTAAAGGGAAGAATGACAAGGAACTTTATGAATTGGAGCTGTAAGTTAACTCTTTGACAGAGAGAGCGAGATGGTGGTGGGGGACAGCCCCCAGTGAAATCAGAGGTGAGAGCACAAAGCAATACAGTAGGCAGACTCTGGTTTTTTTGGGGGGGAGATGTTCGAGAATATGCCGGTGGACTCCTGAGGCTCGATCCCGCATTTGCGTATGCCGAGCCTCCTTCCTCATGACCTTTGTCCAGAGTGGAATGACTCCCCGGCTCCCGGCACATGATCAGTGCATGCTCAGTCACGGTATCAGTGCCTGCTCAGCCACGTGATCACTGACGGCACAGTCACGTGATCAGCGCCTCTCAGTCACGTGATCACCGTATGATAAACACGTGATCATTATAGACCAGCCACGTGATCACTGCATGCCCAGTCAGGTGGTCAGTTCCTGATCAGTCACCTGATCAGTGCGTGCACAGTTCCCTGATCAGCGCCTGTCAGTCACTGATCACTGCCTGATAAACACGTGATCAGTGCCCGAACAGCCACGTCATCAGTGCATGCGCAGTCACGTGATCAGTGCATGATAGCCACGTGATCAGTGCGTGCACAGTCCCATGATCAGCGCCTGTCAGTCACTGATCATTGCCTGATAAACACGTGATCAGTGCATGATGAGCCATGTGATCAGTGCCTGATCAGCCATGTCATCAGTGCATGCGCAGTCACGTCCTCAGTGTCTAATCATCCACGTGAACACTGACGGCACAGTCACGTGATCAGCGCCTCTCAGTCACGTGATCACCGTATGATAAACACGTGATCAGTGAACGACTAGCCACGTGATCACTGCATGCGAAGTCAGGTAGTCAGTTCCTGATCAGCCACCTGATCAGTGCGTGCACAGTTCCCTGATCAGCGCCTGTCAGTCACTGATCACTGCCTGATAAACACATGATCAGTGCATGATGAGCCATGTGATCAGTGCCTGATCAGCCACGTCATCAGTGCATGCGCAGTCACGTCATCAGTGCATGATAGCCACGTGATCAGTGCATGCTCAGTCACGTGATCTGGACTTGATCAGCCACGTGATCAGTGCCTGCAGAGTCACGTGATCAGGGCCTGCTGAGCTGCGTGATTCCTGCAGGCTCATCTGCATGACAATTGCCATCTGAGCTGCGTGATTCCTGTCGGCTCATCTGCTTGACAATTGCCAGCTGAGCTGCGTGATTCCTGCCTGGTCACGTGCTTGATTATTGCCAGTTGAGCAGCATGATTCGTCACTGCTGAGCTCCAAGCTTATTGCCTGCTGATTGCGTGGTTCGTGTCTGATCAGCTCTTTGAGTATCGCCTCCTGAGTTCCCTATTCGGTCGCCACCTGCCGGGGACCAGCCCCAACTGATCCAGGGTATTCGAAGGAGAGATGGCCTAGGCGACTATTTATATGCTAATCAGAGATGTCAAGAATAATAGTATGAGGAGAGCTCAGTAGGAAAATTCGGTGGAGAAAAGAGACTGAGTAGCTTGGTTTACGCGGAAGACCAATCAAACTTCAAGACAAGAAGTTTGCACCACTTACGTAGGCCGCAGGAGCCCTCTGGAATAGCGAAAGGTGCCTCACCCTAGACACCTTCTCGAGTGGGTCTTAGCAGCCCAGGCATAATTAGTAAGTGTGGTGGGTTCCGCGCTCCAGATGGAGACTCAGCTGGAAGTTAAAGGGAAGAATGACAAGGAACTTTATGAATTGGAGCTGTAAGTTAACTCTTTGACAGAGAGAGCGAGATGGTGGTGGGGGACAGCCCCCAGTGAAATCAGAGGTGAGAGCACAAAGCAATACAGTAGGCAGACTCTGGTTTTTTTGGGGGGGAGATGCTGGAGAATACCTGGGTGGACTCCTGAGGCTCGATCCCACATTTGCGTATGCCGAGCCTCCTTCCTCATGACCTTTGTCCAGAGTGGAATGCCTCCCCGGCTCCCGGCACATGATCAGTGCATGCTCAGTCACGATATCAGTGCATGCTCAGCCACGTGATCACTGACGGCACAGTCACGTGATCAGCGCCTCTCAGTCACGTGATCACTGTATGTTAAACACGTGATCAGTGAACGACCAGCCACGTGATCACTGCATGCGCGGTCAGGTGGTCATTTCCTGATCAGCCACCTGATCAGTGCGTGCACAGTCCCCTGATCAGCGCCTGTCAGTCACTGATCACTGCCTGATAAACACGTGATCAGTGCCCGAACAGCCACGTCATCAGTGCATGCGCAGTCACGTGATCAGTGCATGATAGCCACGTGATCAGTGCGTGCACAGTCCCATGATCAGCGCCTGTCAGCCACTGATCATTGCCTGATAAACACGTGATCAGTGCACGATGAGCCATGTGATCAGTGCCTAATCAGCCACGTCATCAGTGCATGCGCAGTCACGTCATCAGTGCATGATAGCCACGTGATCAGTGCATGCTCAGTCACGTGATCTGGACTTGATCAGCCACGTGATCAGTGCCTGCAGAGTCATGTGATCAGGGCCTGCTGAGCTGCGTGATTCCTGCCGGCTCATCTGCATGACAATTGCCATCTGAGCTGTTGATTCCTGTCGGCTCATCTGCTTGACAATTGCCAGCTGAGCTGCGTGATTCCTGCCTGGTCACGTGCTTGATTATTGCCAGTTGAGCAGCATGATTCGTCACTGCTGAGCTCCAAGCTTATTGCCTGCTGATTGCGTGGTTCGTGTCTGATCAGCTCTTTGAGTATCGCCTCCTGAGTTCCCTGTTCGGTCGCCACCTGCCGGGGACCAGCCCCAACTGATCCAGGGTATTCGAAGGAGAGATGGCCTAGGCGACTATTTATATGCTAATCAGAGATGTCAAGAATAATAGTATGAGGAGAGCTCAGTAGGAAAATTCGGTGGAGAAAAGAGACTGAGTAGCTTGGTTTACGCAGAAGACCAATCAATCTTCAAGACAAGAAGTTTGCACCACTTACGTAGGCCGCAGGCGCCCTCTGGAATAGCGAAAGGTGCCTCACCCTAGACACCTTCTCGAGTGGGTCTTAGCAGCCCAGGCATAATTAGTAAGCGTGGTGGGTTCCGCGCTCCAGATGGAGACTCAGCTGGAAGTTAAAGGGAAGAATGACAAGGAACTTTATGAATTGGAGCTGTAAGTTAACTCTGTGAAAGAGAGAGCGAGATGGTGGTGGGGGACAGCCCCCAGTGAAATCAGAGGTGAGAGCACAAAGCAATACAGTAGGCAGACTCTGGTTTTTTTGGGGGGGAGATGCTGGAGAATACCTGGGTGGACTCCTGAGGCTCGATCCCACATTTGCGTATGCTGAGCCTCCTTCCTCATGACCTTTGTCCAGAGTGGAATGCCTCCCCGGCTCCCGGCACATGATCAGTGCATGCTCAGTCACGATATCAGTGCATGCTCAGCCACGTGATCACTGACGGCACAGTCACGTGATCAGCGCCTCTCAGTCACGTGATCACCGTATGATAAACACGTGATCAGTGAACGACCAGCCACGTGATCACTGCATGCGCGGTCAGGTGTTTATTTCCTGATCAGCCACCTGATTAGTGCGTGCACTGGCCCCTGATCAGCGCCTGTCAGTCACTGATCACTGCCTGATAAACACGTGATCAGTGCCCGAACAGCCACGTCATCAGTGCATGTGCAGTCACGTGATCAGTGCATGATAGCCACGTGATCAGTGCGTGCACAGTCCCATTATCAGCGCCTGTCAGTCACTGATCATTGCCTGATAAACACGTGATCAGTGCATGATGAGCCATGATATCAGTGCCTGATCAGCCACGTCATCAGTGCATGCGCAGTCACGTCATCAGTGCATGATAGCCACGTGATCAGTGCATGCTCAGCCACGTGATCAGTTCATGATCAGCCACGTGATCAGTGCATGATCAGTCATGTGATCAGTGCATGATCAGCCACGTGATCAGTGCATGATCAGTTTCGTGATCAGTGCATGAGTAGTCATGTGACCAGCACATGGTAGCTACGTGATCACTGCATGATCATTTTCGGGAGCAGAGTATGATAAGCCACTTGATCAGTGCATGATAGCCACGTGATCACTGCATGATCTGTCACATGATCAGTGTATGATCATCCACATGTTCATTGCATGGGCAGTCATGTGATCAGTGTGTGATATAGACGTGATCCGTGCATGATCAGTCTCGTGATCAGTGTATGATCAACCACGAGATCAGTGCACGATAGCCAGGTAATGAGTGCATGAGAGCCAGATAATCAGGGAATTATCAGTCAGGTGATCAGTGTATGATCAGCCAAGTAATCAGTGCATGGTAGCCAACTGTTCAGTGGATGATCAGTCACGTGGTCAGTGCATGATCAGTCACGTGATCAGTGCATGATCAATTAGGTGATCAGTGCATGATCAGTCATGTGACCAGTACATGGTAGCTGTGTGATCATTGCGTGATCAGCCACGTGAGCAGTGCATGATAGCCACGTGAGCAGTGCATGATCAGCGACGTGATCAGTGCATGATCAGTCAAGTGATCAGTGCATGATCAGTCACGTGACCAGTACATGTTAGCTACGTGATCATTGCATGATCAGCCACGTGATCCGTGCATGATAGCCACGTGATCAGTGCATGATAGCCACGTGATCAGTGCATGATCAGTCACGTGATATGTGTGTGATCCGCCACGTGATCAGTGCATGATATCCACGTAATCAGTGCATGATAGCCACGTGATCACTTCATGAGTAGTCACGTGATCTGTGCATGACAAGGCACGTGATCAGTGTATGATCAGCCACGTGATCAGTGCATGATAGCCACGTGATCAGTGCATGTTCAGTCGTGTGAACAGTGCATGGTCAGTCACGTGATCAGTGTATGATCAGCCACGTGATCAGTGTGTGATCAATTACGTGATCAGTGCATGATCAGCCATGTGACCAGTACATGGTAGCTATGTGATCATTGTATTATCAGCCACGTGAGCAGTGCATGATAGCCACGTCATCAGTGCATGATCAGTCACGTGATCATTGCATGATCAGCCACATGAGCAGTGCATTATAGCCACGTGATCAGTGCATGGTCAGTCACGTGATCATTGCATGATCAGCCACGTGAGCAGTGCATGATAGCCATGTGATCAGTGCATGATCAGTCACGTGATCAGAACATGATCAGTCACTTGAACAGTGCATGATCATTTACGTGATCTGTGCGTGATGAATCACGTGACCAGTATATGGTAGCTACGTGATCATTGCATGACCAGCCACGTGAGCAGTGCATGATGGCCACGTGATATGTGCATGATCAGTTACGTGAGCAGAGTATGATCAGCCACGTGATCAGTGCATGAGTGCCACGTGATCAGTGCATGATCAGTCAGTTGACAGGTGTGTGATCAACCACGTGAACAGTGCATGTTCAGCCACGTGATCAGTGCATGACAGCCACGTGATCAGTGCATGATCAATCACGTGATCAGTGTATGATCATCCACGTGAACAGTGCATGCTCAGTCATGTGATCAGGGCCTGCTGAGCTGCGTGATTACTGTCTGTTCATCTGCTAGTACATGGTAGCTGGGTGATCATTGCATGATCAGCCACGTGGGTAGTGCATGATAGCCACGTGATCAGTGCATTATCAGTCACGAGATCAGTGCATGATCAGTCATGTGACCAGTACATGGTAGCTACTTGATCATTGCATGATCAGCTACGTGAGCAGTGCGTTATAGCCACGTGATCAGTGCATGTTCAGCCACGTGATCAGTGCATGATCAGTCACGTGATCAGTGCATGATCAGCCACGTGATCAGTGCATGACCAGGCACGTGATCAGTACATAATCAGTCACGTGAACAGTGCATGATCATTTACGTGATCTGTGCATGATGAATCACGTGACCATTATATGGTAGCTACGTGATCATTGCATGACCAGACACGTGAGCAGTGCATGATCAGCCACATGATCAGTGCATGATGAATTACGTGATCAGTGCATGATCAGCCACGTGATCAGTGAATGACCAGGCACGTGTTCAGTGTATGACCAGCCAAGTAATCAGTGCATGATAGCCATGTGATCAGTGCATGATCAGTCACGTGAACAGTGCATGATCAGCCACGTGAGCAGTGCATGACAGCCACGTGATCAGTGCATGATCAGCTTCGGGAGCATAGTATGATCAGCCACTTGATCAGTGCATGATAGCCACGTGATCACTGCATGATCTGTCACATGATCAGTGTATGATCATCCACGTGATCAGTGCATGGCAGTCATGTGATCAGTGCATGATATACACGTGATCAGTGCAAGATCAGTCTCGTAATCAGTGTATGATCAACCACGTGATCAGTGCACGATAGCCAAGTAATGAGTGCATGAAAGCGGATGATCAGTGCTTTATCAGTCACGTGATCAGTGTATGATCAGCCAAGTAATCAGTGCATGATAGTCAAATGATCAGTGCATGATCAGTCACGTGATCAGTGCATGATCAGCCACGTGATCAGTGCATGTTCAATTACGTGATCAGTGTATGATCAGTCATGTGACCAGTATATGGTAGCTACGTGATCATTGCATGATTAGCCACGTGATCAGTGCATGATAGCCACGTGATCAGTGCATGATCAGTCACGTGATACGTGTGTTATCAGTCACATGATCAGTGCATGATATCCACGTGATCAGGGTATTATAGCCACGTGATCACTTCATGAGTAGTCACGTGATGTGTGCATGACCAGGCACGTGATCAGTGTATGATCAGCCACGTGATCAGTGCTTGATAGCCACGTGATCAGTGCATGATCAGTTACGTGAGCAGTGTATGATCAGCCACGTAATCAGTGCATGGTCAGACACGTGAACAGGGTATGATCAGCCACGTGATCACTGCATGATACCTACGTGATCAGTTCATGATTAGTCACGTAATCTGTGCATGACAGGCACGTAATCAGTGCATTATATCCACGAGATCAGTGAATTATAGCCACCTGATCAGTTCATGATTAGTCACGTGATATGTGCATGACCAGGCACGTGAACTGTGTTTGATCCGCCACGTGATCAGTGCATTATAGTCACGTGATCAGTGCATGATCAGTCATCTGATGGGTGTATGATCAGTCACGGGACCGGTACATGGTAGCTACATGAACATTGCATGATCAGCCACGTGAGTAGTGCATGATAGCCACGTGATCAGTGCATGATCAGTCACGTGATCAGCACAATATCAGTCATGTGACCAGTACAGGGTAGCTGCGTGATCATTGCATGAACAGCCACGTGAGCAGTGCATTATAGCCATGTGATCAGTGCATGATCAGCCACGTGATCAGTGCATGATCAGTCACGTCATCAGTGTATGACCAGCGAAGTGATCAGTGCATGATCAGTCCCGTGATCAGTGCATGATCCGTCACATGACCAGTGTATGATCAGCCATGTGATCAGTGCATGATCAGCCACATGATCAGTGCATGATCAATTACGTGATCAGTGCATGATCAGTCACGTGACCAGTACATGGTAGCTAGGTGATCATTGCATGATCAGCCACGTGAGCCATGCATGATAGCCACGAGATCAGTGCATGATCAGTCACGTGATCAGTGCATGATCAGTCTCGCGAACAGTGCATGATCAGTCACCTGATCAGTGCATGATCAATTACGTGATCAGTGCATGATCACTCACGTGACCAGTACATGGTAGCTAAGTGATCATTGCATGATCAGCCACGTGAGCAGTGCATGATAGCCACGTGATCAGTGCATGATCAGTTTCGGGAGCAGAGTATGATCAGCCACTTGATCAGTGCATGATCGCCACGTGATCACTGCATGATCTGTCACATGATCAGTGTATAATCATCCACGTGATCAGTGCATGAGCAGTCATGTGCTCAGTGCATGATATAGACGTGAACAGTGCATGATCAGTCTCGTGATCAGTGCACGATAGCCACGTGATCAGTACATGATCAGTCACCTGATGGGTGTATGGTCAGTCACGTGACCGGTACATGGTAGCTACATGATCATTGCATGATCAGCCACGTGAGTAGTGCATGATAGCCAAGTGATCACTGCATGATCAGTCACGTGATCAGTGCATCATCAGTCATGCGACCAGTACATGGTAGCTGCGTGAACATTGCATGATCAGCCACGTGAGCAGTGCATGATCAGCCACGTGATCAGTGCATGACCAGGCACGTGATCAGTGTATGACCAGCCAAGTGATCAGTGCATGATAGCCACGTGATCAGTGCATGATCCGTCACGTGATCAGTTCACGATCAGTCACGTGAACAGTGTATGATCAGCCACGTGATCAGTGCATGATCAGCCACATGATCAGTGCATGATCAATTACGTGATCAGTGCATGATAGCCACGGGATCACTGCATGATCTGTCACATGATCAGTGTATTATCATCCACGTGATCAGTGCATGGGCAGTCATGTGATCAGTGCATGATATAGACGTGATCAGTGCATGATCAGTCTCGTGATCAGTGTATGATCAACCACGTGATCAGTGCACGATAGCCAGGTAATGAGTGCATGATAGCCAGATGATCAGTGCATTATCAGTCACGTGATCAGTGTATGATCAGCCAAGTAATCAGTGCATGATAGCCAACTGTTCAGTGGATGATCAGTCACGTGATCAGTGCATGGTCAGTCACGTGATCATTGCATGATCTGTCACGTGATACGTGTGTGATCAGCCACGTGATCAGTGCATGATATCCACGTGATCAGTGCAGGATAGCCACGTGATCAATTCATGATTAGTCACGTGATCTCTACATGATCAATCATTTGACTAGTACATCGTAGCTGCGTGATCATTGCATGATCAGCCACGTGAGCAGTGCATGATAGCCACGTGATCAGTGCATGATCAGTCACGTGATCAGTGTATGATCAGCCACGTGAGCAGTGCATGATAGCCACGTGATCAGTGCATGATCAGTCACGTGATAAGTGTATGATCATCCACGTGATCAGTGCATGATGAGCCACGTGATCAGTGCATGATCAGCCACGTGATCAGTGTGTGATGAGCCACGTGATCAGTGCAGGATCAATTATGTGATCAGTGCATGATCAGTCACGTGACCAGTACATGGTAGCAACGTGATCATTGCATGATCAGCCACGTGATCAGTGCATGATAGCCACGTGATCAGTGAGTGATTGTCACGTGATCAGTGCATGATCAGTCACGTGACCAGTACATGGTAGCAACGTGATCATTGCATGATCAGCCACGTGATCAGTGCATGATAGTCACGTGATCAGTGCATGATCAGTCACGTGATATGTGTGTGATCAGCCACGTGATCAGTGCATGATACAGTGCATGATAGCCACGTGATCAGTGCATGATCAGTCATGTGATACATGTGTGATCAGCCACGTGATCAGTGCATGATGAGCCACGTGATCAGTGCATGATCAGTCATGTAATCTGTTCATGATCAGGCAGGTGATCAGTGTATGACCAGCCATGTGATCAGTGCATGATAGCCACGTTATCAGTGCATGATCAGCCACGTGATCAGTGCATGATGAGCCACGTGATCAGTGCATGATCAGTCATGTGATACATGTCTGATGAGCCACGTGATCAATGCATGATAAGCCACGTGATCAGTGCATGATCAATTATGTGATCATTGCATGATCAGCCACGTGAGCAGTGCATGATAGCCTCGTGATCAGTGCATGATCAGTTTCGGGAGCAGAGTATGATCAGCCACTTGATCAGTGCATGATAGCCACGTGATCACTGCATGATCTGTCACATGATCAGTGTATTATCATCCACGTGATCAGTGCACGGGCAGTCATGTGATCAGTGCATGATATAGACGTGATCAGTGCATGATCAGTCTCGTGATCAGTGTATGATCAACCACGAGATCAGTGCACGATAGCCAGGTAATGAGTGCATGCTAGCCAGATGATCAGTGCATTATCAGTCACGTGATCAGTGTATGATCAGCCAAGTAATCAGTGCATGATAGCCAACTGTTCAGTGGATGATCAGTCACGTGATCAGTGCATGGTCAGTCACGTGATCATTGCATGATCAGTCACGTGATCAGTGCGTGATGAGCCACGTGATCAGTGCATGATCAGCCACGTGATCAGTGCGTGATGAGCCACGTGATCAGTGCAGGATCAATTATGTGATCAGTGCATGATCAGTCACGTGACCAGTACATGGTAGCTACGTGATCATTGCATGATCAGCCACGTGATCAGTGCATGATAGCCACGTGATCAGTGCGTGATTGTCACGTGATCAGTGCATGATCAGTCACGTGACCAGTACATGGTAGCAACGTGATCATTGCATGATCAGCCACGTGATCAGTGCATTATACTCACGTGCTCAGTGCATGATCAGTCACGTGATATGTGTGTGATCAGCCACGTGATCAGTGCATGATACAGTGCATGATAGCCACGTGGTCAGTGCATGATCAGTCATGTGATACATATGTGATCAGCCACGTGATCAGTGCATGATGAGCCACGTGATCAGTGCATGATCAGTCATGTGATACATGTCTGATCAGCCACGTGATCAGTGCATGATCAGCCACGTGATCAGTGCATGATCAGTCACGTGATCAGTGCATGATCAGCCACGTGATCAGTGCATGATAGCCACGTGATCAGTGCATGATCAGTCACGTGATCAGTGCATGATCAGTCACGTGATCAGTGCATGATCAGCCACGTGATCAGTGCATGATCAGTCACGTGATCAGTGCATGATCAGTCACGTGATCAGTGCATGATAGCCACGTGATCAGTGCATGATCAGCCACGTGATCAGTGCATGATCAGTTACGTGATCAGTGCATGATCAGTTACGTGAGCAGTGTATGATCAGCCACGTGATCAGTGCATGGTCAGACACGTGACAGTGTATGATCAGCCACGTGATCAGTGCATGATATCCAAGTGATCAGTGCATGATCATCAAGTGATCAGTGTATGAACAGACACGTGAATAGTGCATGCTCAGTCACGTGATCAGGGCCTGCTGAGCTGCGTGATTACTCTCTGCTCATCTGCTTGACAATTGCCAGCTGAGCTGCACTATTCCTGCCTGTCATCTGCTTGACAATTGCCAGCTGTGCTGCGTAATTCCTGCCTGCTCAGCTGCTTGATTATTGCCAGCTGAGCAGCATGATTCCTCACAGCTGAGTTCCATGATTATTGCCTGCTGACTGTTTGATTCGTGCCTACTCAGCTCTTTGTTTATTGCCTCCAGAGGCACATGATCAGTGTATGATAGCAAACATGATCAGTGCATGCTCAGTCACATGATCAGCGCCATTAAGTCACGTGATCACTACATGATAGTCATGTGATCAGTCCATGCTCAGTCACGGTATCAGTGCATGATCAGCCACGTGATCAGTGCATGATCAGCCACGTGATCAGTGCATGATAGCCACGTGATCAGTGCATGATCAGCCACGTGATCAGTGCATGATAGCCACGTGATCAGTGCATGATCAGTCACGTGATCAGTGCATGATCAGCCACGTGATCAGTGCATGATCAGTCACGTGATCAGTGCATGATCAATTACGTGATCAGTGCATGAACACTCACGTGACCAGTACATGATAGCTACGTGATCATTGCATGATCAGCCACGTGATCAGTGCATGATAGCCACGTGATCAGTGCATGATCAGTCACGTGATCAGTGCATGATCAGCCACGTGATCAGTGCATGATCAGCCACGTGATCAGTGCATGATCAGTTACGTGATCAGTGCATGATCAGTCACGTGATCAGTGCATGATCAGTCACGTGATCAGTGCATGATCAGCCACGTGATCAGTGCATGATAGCCACGTGATCAGTGCATGATCAGCCACGTGATCAGTGCATGATCAGTTACGTGATCAGTGCATGATCAGTTACGTGATCAGTGTATGATCAGCCACGTGATCAGTGCATGGTCAGACACGTGATCAGTGTATGATCAGCCACGTGATCAGTGCATGATATCCAAGTGATCAGTGCATGATCAGTCACGTGATCAGTGTATGATCAGCCACGTGAACAGTGCATGCTCAGTAACGTGATCAGGGCCTGCTGAGCTGCGTGATTACTGTCTGCTCGTCTGCTTGACAATTGCCAGCTGAGCTGCACGATTCCTGCCTGTCATCTGCTTGACAATTGCCAGCTGTGCTGCGTAATTCCTGCCTGCTCAGCTGCTTGATTATTGCCAGCTGAGCAGCATGATTCCTCACAGCTGAGTTCCATGATTATTGCCTGCTGACTGTTTGATTCGTGCCTACTCAGCTCTTTGTTTATTGCCTCCAGAGGCACATGATCAGTGTATGATAGCAAACATGATCAGCGCATGATCAGTCACATGATCAGTGCCATTAAGTCACGTGATCACTACATGATAGTCATGTGATCAGTCCATGCTCAGTCACGGTATCAGTGCATGATCAGCCACGTGATCAGTGCATGATAGCCACGTGATCAGTGCATGATAGCCACGTGATCAGTGCATGATCAGCCACGTGATCAGTGCATGATGCTACGTGATCAGTGCATGATCAGTCACGTGATCAGTGCATGATCAGGCACGTGATCAGTGCATGATCAGCCACGTGATCAGTGCATGATAGCCACGTGATCAGTGCATGATCAGTCACGTGATGGGTGCATGATCAGTCACGTGACCAGTACATGGTAGCTACATGATCATTGCATGATCAGCCACGTGAGTAGTGCATGATAGCCACGTGATCAGTGCATGATCAGTCACGTGATCAGTGCATGATCAGTCATGTGATCAGTGCATGATCAGGCACGTGATCAGTGCATGATCAGCCACGTGATCAGTGCATGATAGCCACGTGATCAGTGCATGATCAGTCACGTGATCAGTGCATGATCAGTCACGTGATCAGTGCATGATCAGCCACGTGATCAGTGCATGATCAGTTACGTGATCAGTGCATGATCAGTCACGTGATCAGTGCATGATAGCTGCGTGATCAGTGCATGATCAGCCACGTGATCAGTGCATGATAGCCACGTGATCAGTGCATGATCAGTCACGTGATCAGTGCATGATCAGTCACGTGATCAGTGCATGATCAGTCACGTGATCAGTGCATGATAGCTGCGTGATCAGTGCATGATCAGCCACGTGATCAGTGCATGATAGCCACGTGATCAGTGCATGATCAGCCACGTGATCAGTGCATGATCAGTTACGTGATCAGTGCATGATCAGTCACGTGATCAGTGCATGATAGCCACGTGATCAGTGCATGATCAGCCACGTGATCAGTGCATGATAGCCACGTGATCAGTGCATGAGAGCACGTGATCAGTGCATGATCAGTCACGTGATACTGTGTGATCAGCCACGTGATCAGTGCATGATGAGTCACGTGATCAGTGCATGATCAATTACGTGATCAGTGCATGATCAGTCACGTGACCAGTGCATGGTTGCTACGTGATCAGTGCATGATCAGCCACGTGAGCAGTGCATGATAGCCACGTGATCAGTGCATGATCAGTCACGTGATCAGTGCATGATCAGTCACGTGATCAGTGCATGATCATTTACGTGATCAGTGCATGATCAGTCACGTGATCAGTATATGGTAGCTACGTGATCATTGCATGATCAGCCACGTGATCAGTGCATGATAGCCACGTGATCAGTGCATGATCAGTTACGTGAGCAGTGTATGATCAGCCACGTGATCAGTGCATGAGTGCCACGTGATCAGTGCATGATCAGTCACGTGACAGTGAGTGATCAGCCACGTGATCAGTGCATGATCAGCCACGTGATCAGTGCATGATCAGCCACGTGATCAGTGCATGATAGCCACGTGATCAGTGCATGATCAGTCACGTGATCAGTGCATGATCAGTCACGTGATCAGTGCATGATCAGCCACGTGATCAGTGCATGATCAATCACGTGATCAGTGCATGATCAGTCACGTGATCAGTACATGGTAGCTACGTGATCAGTGCATGATCAGCCACGTGATCAGTGCATGATAGCCACGTGATCAGTGCATGATCAGTCACGTGATCAGTGCATGATCAGTCACGTGATCAGTGCATGATCAATTACGTGATCAGTGCATGATCAGTCACGTGATCAGTGCATGTAGCTACGTGATCAGTGCATGATCAGCCACGTGATCAGTGCATGATAGCCACGTGATCAGTGCATGATCAGCCACGTGATCAGTGCATGATCAGCCACGTGATCAGTGCATGATACCACGTGATCAGTGCATGATCAGTCACGTGATCAGTGCATGATCAGCCACGTGATCAGTGCATGATAGCCACGTGATCAGTGCATGATAGCCCGTGATCAGTGCATGATCAGTCACGTGATCAGTGCATGATCAGTCACGTGATCAGTGCATGATCAGCCACGTGATCAGTGCATGATAGCCACGTGATCAGTGCATGATCAGTCACGTGATCAGTGCATGATCAGTCACGTGATCAGTGCATGATCAGCCACGTGATCAGTGCATGATCAGTCACGTGATCAGTGCATGATCAGTCACGTGATCAGTGCATGATCAGTTACGTGATCAGTGCATGATCAGTCACGTGACCAGTGCATGGTAGCTACGTGATCAGTGCATGATCAGCCACGTGATCAGTGCATGATCAGCCACGTGATCAGTGCATGATCAGTCACGTGATCAGTGCATGATCAGCCACGTGATCAGTGCATGATAGCCACGTGATCAGTGCATGATCAGTCACGTGATCAGTGCATGATCAGTCACGTGATCAGTGCATGATCAGCACGTGATCAGTGCATGATCAGTCATGTAGTCAGTGCATGATAGCCGTGATCAGTGCATGATCAGTCACGTGATCAGTGCATGATCAGCCACGTGATCAGTGCATGATAGCCACGTGATCAGTGCATGATCAGTCACGTGATCAGTGCATGATCAGCCACGTGATCAGTGCATGATCACCACGTGATCAGTGCATGACAGTCACGTGATCAGTGCATGATCAGTCACGTGATCAGTGCATGATAGCCACGTGATCAGTGCATGATCAGTCACGTGATCAGTGTGTGATCAGCCACGTGAACAGTGCATGCTCAGTCACGTGATCAGGGCCTGCTGAGCTGCGTGATTACTGTCTGCTCATCTGCTTGACAATTGCCAGCTGAGCTGTAAGATTCCTGCCTGTCATCTGCTTGACAATTGCCAGCTGTGCTGCATAATTCCTGCCTGCTCATCTGCTTGATTATTGCCAGCTGAGCAGCATGATTTCTCACAGCTGAGTTCCATGATTATTGCCTGCTGATTCCTGCCTACTCAGCTCTTTGTTCATTGCCTCCAGAGGCACATGATCAGTGTATGACAGCAAACATGATCAGCACGTGATCAGTCACATGATCAGTGCATGATAAGCCACGTGATCAGTGCATGATCAGTTACGTGATCAGTGCATGATCAGTCCTGTGACCAGTGCATGGTAGCTGCGTGATCAGTGCATGATCAGCCACGTGATCAGTGCATGATAGCCACGTGATCAGTGCATGATCAGCCACGTGATCAGTGCATGATCAGTCACGTGATCAGTGCATGATCAGCCACGTGATCAGTGCATGATCAGTCACGTGATCAGTACATGGTAGCTACGTGATCATTGCATGATCAGCCACGTGATCAGTGCATGATAGCCACGTGATCAGTGCATGATCAGTCACGTGATCAGTGTGTGATCAGCCACGTGATCAGTGCATGATATCAGTGCATGATAGTCACGTGATCAGTGCATGATAGCCACGTGATCAGTGCATGATCAGTCACGTGATCAGTGTGTGATCAGCCACGTGATCAGTGCATGATAGCCACGTGATCAGTGCATGATCAGCCACGTGATCAGTGCATGATCAGTCACGTGATCAGTGCATGATCAGTCACGTGATCAGTGCATGATCAGCCACGTGATCAGTGCATGATCAGTTACGTGATCAGTGCATGATCAGTCACGTGATCAGTGCATGGTTGCCACGTGATCAGTGCATGATCAGCCACGTGATCAGTGCATGATAGCCACGTGATCAGTGCATGATCAGCCACGTGATCAGTGCATGATAGCCACGTGATCAGTGCATGATCAGCCACGTGATCAGTGCATGATCAGCCACGTGATCAGTGCATGGTCAGACACGTGAACAGTGTATGATCAGCCACGTGATCAGTGCATGATATCCAAGTGATCAGTGCATGATCAATCACGTGAGAAGTGTATGATCAGCAACGTGAACAGTGCATGCTCAGTCACGTGATCAGGGCCTGCTGAGCTGCGTGAGTACTGTCTGCTCATCTGCTTGACAATTGCCAGCTGAGCTGCACGATTCCTGCCTGTCATCTGCTTGACAATTGCCAGCTGTGCTGCCTAATTCCTGCCTGCTCAGCTGCTTGATTATTGCCAGCTGAGCAGCATGATTCCTCACAGCTGAGTTCCATGATTATTGCCTGCTGACTGTTTGATTCGTGCCTACTCAGCTGTTTGTTTATTGCCTCCAGAGGCACATGATCAGTGTATGATAGCAAACATGATCAGCGCATGATCAGTCACATGATCAGCGCCATTAAGTCACGTGATCACTACATGATAGTCATGTGATCAGTCCATGCTCAGTCACGGTATCAGTGCATGATCAGCCACGTGATCAGTGCATGATCTGTCACATGATTAGTGATGATCATCCACATGATCAGTGCATGGGCAGTCATGTGATCAGTGCATGATTAGACGTGATCAGTGCATGATCAGTCTCGTGATCAGTGCATGATAGCCACGTGATCAGTGCATGATCAGTCACCTGATGGGTGTATGATCATTCACGTGACTGTACATGGTAGCTACATGATCATTGCATGATCAGCCACGTGATCAGTGCATGATAGCCACGTGATCAGTGCATGATCAGTCACGTGATCAGTGCATGATCAGCCACGTGATCAGTGCATGATCAGTTACGTGATCAGTGCATGATCAGTCACGTGATCAGTGCATGATAGCACGTGATCAGTGCATGATCAGCCACGTGATCAGTGCATGATCAGCCACGTGATCAGTGCATGATCAGTCACGTGATCAGTGCATGATCAGTCACGTGATCAGTGCATGATCAGTCACGTGATCAGTGCATCGTAGCTACGTGATCAGTGCATGATCAGCCACGTGATCAGTGCATGATAGCCACGTGATCAGTGCATGATCAGTCACGTGATCAGTGCATGATCAGCCACGTGATCAGTGCATGATCAGTCACGTGATCAGTGCATGATCAGCCACGTGATCAGTGCATGATCAGCCACGTGATCAGTGCATGATAGCCACGTGATCAGTGCATGATCAGTCACGTGATCAGTGCATGATCAGCCACGTGATCAGTGCATGATCAGCCACGTGATCAGTGCATGATCAGCCACGTGATCAGTGCATGATAGCCACGTGATCAGTGCATGATCAGTCACGTGATCAGTGCATGATCAGCCACGTGATCAGTGCATGATCAGCCACGTGATCAGTGCATGATCAGTCACGTGATCAGTGCATGGTAGCTACGTGATCAGTGCATGATCAGCCACGTGATCAGTGCATGATAGCCACGTGATCAGTGCATGATCAGCCACGTGATCAGTGCATGATCAGTCACGTGATCAGTGCATGATCAGCCACGTGATCAGTGCATGATCAGTCACGTGATCAGTATGATCAGCCACGTGATCAGTGCATGATAGCCACGTGATCAGTGCATGATCAGTCACGTGATCAGTGCATGATCAGTCACGTGATCAGTGCATGATCAGCCACGTGATCAGTGCATGATCAGCCACGTGATCAGTGCATGATCAGCCACGTGATCAGTGCATGATCAGTCACGTGATCAGTGCATGATAGCCACGTGATCAGTGCATGATCAGCCACGTGATCAGTGCATGATCAGCCACGTGATCAGTGCATGATCAGCCACGTGATCAGTGCATGATCAGTCACGTGATCAGTGCATGATCATCCACGTGATCAGTGCATGATCAGCCACGTGATCAGTGCATGATCAGCCACGTGATCAGTGCATGATCAGTCACGTGACCAGCTGTGTGATTACTGTCTGCTCATCTGCTTGACAATTGCCAGCTGAGCTGCACGATTCCTGCCTGTCATCTGCTTGACAATTGCCAGCTGTGCTGCGTAATTCCTGCCTGCTCATCTGCTTGATTATTGCCAGCTGAGCAGCATGATTCCTCACTACTGAGTTCCATGATTATTGCCTGCTGACTGATTTCTGCCTACTCAGCTCTTTGTTCATTGCCTCCAGAGGCACATGATCAGTGTATGACAGCAAACATGATCAGTGCATGATCAGTCACATGATCAGTGCATGATAAGCCACGTGATCAGTGCATGATCAGTCACGTGATCAGTGCATGATCAGTCACGTGATCAGTGCATGGTAGCTGCGTGATCAGTGCATGATCAGCCACGTGATCAGTGCATGATAGCCACGTGATCAGTGCATGATCAGCCACGTGATCAGTGCATGATCAGTTACGTGATCAGTGCATGATCAGTCACGTGATCAGTGCATGGTAGCTACGTGATCAGTGCATGATCAGCCACGTGATCAGTGCATGATAGCCACGTGATCAGTGCATGATAGCCACGTGATCAGTGCATGATCAGTCACGTGATAGTGCATGATCAGCCACGTGATCAGTGCATGATATCAGTGCATGATAGCCACGTGATCAGTGCATGATAGCCACGTGATCAGTGCATGATAGCCACGTGATCAGTGCATGATCAGTCACGTGATCATGTGTGATCAGCCACGTGATCAGTGCATGATCAGCCACGTGATCAGTGCATGATCAATTACGTGATCAGTGCATGATCAGTCACGTGATCAGTGCATGGTTGCTACGTGATCAGTGCATGATCAGCCACGTGATCAGTGCATGATAGCTACGTGATCAGTGCATGATCAGTCACGTGATCAGTGCATGATCAGTCACGTGATCAGTGCATGATCATTTACGTGATCAGTGCATGATCAGTCACGTGACCAGTATATGGTAGCTACGTGATCATTCCATGACAGCCACGTGAGCAGTGCATGATAGCCACGTGATCAGTGCATGATCAGTTACGTGATCAGTGTATGATCAGCCACGTGATCAGTGCATGAGTGCCACGTGATCAGTGCATGATCAGTCACGTGACAGGTGTGTGATCAGCCACGTGATCAGTGCATGATCAGCCACGTGATCAGTGCATGATAGCCACGTGATCAGTGCATGATCAGCCACGTGATCAGTGCATGATCAGCCACGTGATCAGTGCATGATCAGCCACGTGATCAGTGCATGATCAGTCACGTGATCAGTGCATGATCAGCCACGTGATCAGTGCATGATCAGCCACGTGATCAGTGCATGATAGCCACGTGATCAGTGCATGATCAGTCACGTGATCAGTGCATGATCAGTCACGTGACAGTACATGGTAGCTACGTGATCATTGCATGATCAGCCACGTGATCAGTGCATGATAGCCACGTGATCAGTGCATGATCAGTCACGTGATCAGTGCATGATCAGTCACGTGATCAGTGCATGATCAGTCACGTGATCAGTGCATGATCAGCCACGTGATCAGTGCATGATCAATTACGTGATCAGTGCATGATCAGTCACGTGATCAGTGCATGATACCACGTGATCAGTGCATGATCAGCCACGTGATCAGTGCATGATAGCCACGTGATCAGTGCATGATCAGTCACGTGATCAGTGCATGATCAGTCACGTGATCAGTGCATGATCAGCCACGTGATCAGTGCATGATCAGTTACGTGATCAGTGCATGATCAGTCACGTGATCAGTGCATGGTAGCTACGTGATCAGTGCATGATCAGCCACGTGATCAGTGCATGATAGCCACGTGATCAGTGCATGATCAGTCACGTGATCAGTGCATGATCAGTCACGTGATCAGTGTGATCAGCCACGTGATCAGTGCATGATCAGCCACGTGATCAGTGCATGATAGCCACGTGATCAGTGCATGATCAGTCACGTGATCAGTGCATGATCAGTCACGTGATCAGTGCATGATCAGGCACGTGATCAGTGCATGATCAGTTACGTGATCAGTGCATGATCAGTCACGTGATCAGTGCATGGTACCTACGTGATCAGTGCATGATCAGCCACGTGATCAGTGCATGATAGCCACGTGATCAGTGCATGATCAGTCACGTGAACAGTGCATCATCAGTCACGTGATCAGTGTATGATCAGCCACGTGTTTAGTGTATGATCAATTACGTGATCAATGCATGATCAATCACGTGACCAGTGCATGATAGCTACGTGAACATTGCATGATCAGCCACGTTATCTGTGCATGATAGCCACGTGATCACTTCATGAGTAGTCACGTGATCAGTGCATGATCAGTCAGGTGTTTACTGTATGATCAGGCACGTGATCAGTGCATGATCAATTACGTAATCAGTGCATGATCAGTCACGTGACCAGTACATTGTAGCTATGTGATCAGTGCATGATCAGCCACGTGATCAGTGCATGATAACCACGTGATCAGTGCATGATCAGTCACGTTATCAGTGTGTGATCAGCCACGTGATCAGTGCATGATAGCCACGTGATCAGTGCATGATCAGTCACGTGATCAGTGTGTGATCAGCCACGTGATCAGTGCATGATCAGTCACGTGATCAGTACATGGTAGCTACGTGATCAGTGCATGACCAGTCACGTGATCAGTGCATGATAGCCAGGTGATCAGTGCATGATTAGTCACGTGATAAGTGTGTGATCAGCCACGTGATCAGTGCATGATAGCCACGTGATCAGTGCATGATAGCCAAGTGATCAGTGCATGATCAGTCACGTGAACAGTGCATGATAGCTATGTGATCAGTGTATGATCAGACACGTTAGCAGTGCATGATAGCCACGTGATCAGTGCATGATCAGTCACGTGAACAGTGCATCATCAGTCACGTGATAAGTGTATGATCAGCCACGTGATCAGTGCATGATCAATTATGTGATCAGTGCATGATCAGTCACGTGACGAGTACATGGTAGCTATGTGATCATTGTATGATCAGCCACGTTAGCAGTGCATGATAGCCACGTGATCAGTGCATGATGAGTCACAAGTAATCAGTGCGTGATCAGTCACGTGATCAGTGCATGATCAGCCAAGTAATCATTGTATGATCAGCCACGTGATCAGTGCATGATAGCCACGTAATCAGTGCATGATAAGTCACGTGATCAGTGCATGATCAGTTACGTGATCAGTGTATGATCAGCCACGTGATCAGTGCATGATCAGTCACGTGACCAGTACATGGTAGCTATGTGATCATTGTATGATCAGCCACGTGATCAGTGCATGATAGCCACGTGATCAGTGCATGATCAGTCACGTGATCAGTGCATGATCAGTCACGTGATTAGTGTATGATCAGCCACGTGATCAGTGCATGATCAGTTACGTTACCATTGCATGATCAGTCACGTGAACAGTACATGTTAGCTACGTAATCATTGCAGGATCAGCTACGTGAGCACTGCATGATAGACACGTGATCAGTGCATGATCAGCTACGTGATCATTGCATGATCAGCCACGTGATCAGTGCGTGATCAGCCACGTGAACAGTGCATGTTCAGCCACGTGATCAGTGTATGATCAGCCACGTGTTCAGTGCATGATCAGTCACGTGACTAGTACATGGTAACTACACGATCATAGCATGATCAGCCACGTGATCAGTGCATGATAGCCACGTGATCAGTGCATGATCAGTCAGGTAATCTGTGCATGACCAGGCACGTAATCAGTGTATGACAAGCCAAGTGATCAGTGCATTATAGCCACGTGAGCAGTGCATGATAGCCACGTGATAAGTGCGTCATCAGCCACGTTAATAGTGCATCATCAGCCACGTGATCAGTGCATCATCAGCCACGTGATCAGTGCATGATCAATTACGTGATCAGTGCATGACCAGTCACGTGACAAGTACATGGTAGCTACGTGATCATTGCATGACCAGCCATGTGATCAGTGCATGATAGCCACGTGATCAGTGCATGATCAGTCACGTGATCAGTGTGTGATCAGCCACGTGAGCAGTGCATGATAGCCACGTGATCACTGAATGATCAGTTTTGAGAGCAGAGTATGATCAGCCACTTGATCAGTGCATGATAGCCACGTGATCACTGCATGATCTGTCACATGATCAGTGTATGATCATCCACGTGATCAGTGCATGGGCAGTCATGTGATCAGTGCATGATATAGACGTGATCAGTGCATGATCAGTCACGTGATCAGTGCATGTTCAGTCACGTGATCAGTGCATGATCAGTCATGTGATCAGTGTATGATCAGCAAAGTGATCAGTGCCAGATAGATATGTGATCAGTGCATGATCAGCCACATGATCAGTGCATGATCAGCCACGTCATCAGTGCATGATAGCCACGTGACTAGTGCATACAATTACGTGATCAGTGCATGCGCAATCACGTGATCAGTGCATGGTCAGTCACGTGATAGGTGTGTGATCAACCACGTGAACAGTGCATGCTCAGTCACGTGATCTGGGCCTGCTGAGCTGCATGATTACTGTCTGCTCATCTGCTTGACAATTGCAAGCTGAGCTGCCTGATTCCTGCCTGTCATCTCCTTGAAAATTGCCAGCTGTGCTGCGTAATTCCTCCCTGCTCATCTACTTGATTATTGCCAGCTGAGCAGCATGATTTCTCAGAGCTGAGTTCCATGATTATTGCCTGCTGACTGATTCCTGCCTACTCAGCTCTTTGTTCATTGCCTCCAGAGGTACATGATCAGTGTATGACACCAAACATGATCAGCACATGATCAGTCACATGATCAATGCATGATAAGCCAGGTGATCAGTGCCTGATCAATTACGTGATCAGTGCATGATCAGTCATGTGACCAGTACATGGTAGCTGCGTGATCATTGCATGATCAGCTACGTGAGCAGTGTATGATCAGCTACGTGATCAGTGCATGATCAGCTACATGAGCAGTGTATGATCAACTACGTGATCAGTGCATGATCAGTCACGTGATCAGTGCATGATCAGCTACATGAGCAGTGTATGATCAGCTACGTGATCAGTGCATGATCAGTTATGTGAGCAGTGTATGATCAGCCACGAGAGCAATGCATGGTCAGACACGTGAACATTGTATGATCAGCCACGTGATCAGTGCATGATATCCAAGTGATCAGTGCATGATCAATCACGTGATCAGTGTATGATCAGCCACGTGAACATTGCATGATCAGTCACGTGACTAGTACATGGTAACTACCTGATCATTGCATGATCAGCCACGTGATCAGTGCATGATAGCCACGTGATCAGTGAATGATCAGTCACGTGATCAGTGCCCGATCAGTCACGTGATCAGTGCATGATCAATTACGTTACCATTGCATGATCAGTCACGTGAACAGTACATATTAGCTACGTGATCATTGCAGGATCAGTCACGTGAGCAGTGCATGATAGCCACGTGATCAGTGCATGATAGCCACGTGATCAGTGCATGATCAGTCACGTGATCAGTGCATGGTCAGTCACGTGATCAGTGCATGATCAGTCACGTGATCAGTGTATGATCATCCACGTGATCAGTGCATGTGGAGTCATGTAATCAATGCATGATAGCGCCGTGATCAGTGCACGACCAGTCCCGTGATGAGTGTATGATCAGCCAAGTGATCAGTGCAAGATAGCTACGTGATCAGTGCATGATCAGTCACATGATCAGTGCATGATCAGCCACGTCATCAGTGCATGATAGCCACGAGACCGGTGCATACAATTACGTGATCAGTGCATGACATCACGTGATCAGTGCATGATCAGTCACGTGATAGATGTATGATCAGCCACGTGAACAGTGCAGGCTCAGTCACGTTATCAGGGCCTGCTGAGCTGCGTGATTACTGTCTGCTCATGTGCTTGACAATTGCCAGCTGAGCTGCACGATTCCTGCCTGTCATCTGCTTGACAATTGCCAGCTGTGCTGCGTAATTCCTGCCTGCTCAGCTGCTTGATTATTGTCAGCTGAGCAGCATGATTCCTCACAGCTGAGTTCCATGATTATTGCCTGCTGACTGTTTGATTCGTGCCTATTCAGCTCTTTGTTTATTGCCTCCAGAGGCACATGATCAGTGTATGATAGCAAACATGATCAGCGCACGATCAGTCACATGATCAGCGCCATTAAGTCACGTGATCACTACATGATAGTCATGTGATCAGTCCATGCTCAGTCACGGTATCAGTGCATGATCAGCCACGTGATCAGTGCATGATAGCCACGTGATCATTGCATGATAGCCACATGATCAGTGCATGATCAGCCAGGTGATCAGTGCATGATAGCTACGTGATCAGTTCATGATTAGTCACGTGATCTGTGCATGACCAGGCAGGTGATCAGTGTATGATCAGCCACGTGAACAGTGCATGATAGCCAGGTGATCAGTGCATGATCAGTCATCTGATGGGTGTATGATCGGTCACGTGACCGGTACATGGTAGCTACATGATCATTGCATGATCAGCCATATGATCAGTGCATGATAGCCACGTGATCAGTACATGATCAGTCACGTGATCAGTGCATGATCAGTCACGTGATCAGTGCATGATATCCACGTGATCAGTGCATGACAGCCACGTGATAAGTGCATGATCAGTCACGTGATAGGTGTGTGATCAGCCACGTGAACAGTGCATGCTCAGTCACGTGATCAGGGCCTGCTGAGCTGCGTGATTACTGTCTGCTCATCTGCTTGACAATTGCCAGCTGAGCTGCACGATTCCTGCCTGTCATCTGCTTGACAATTGCAACCTGTGCTGCGTAATTCCTGCCTGCTCATTTTCTTGATTATTGCCAGCTGAGCAGCATGATTTCTCAGAGCTGAGTTCCATGATTATAGCCTGCTGACTGATTTCTGCCTACTCAGCTCTTTGTTCATTGCCTCCAGAGGCACATGATCAGTGTGTGACACCAAACATGAGCAGCACATGATCAGTCACATGATCAATGCATGATAAGCCAGGTGATCAGAGCATGATCAATTACGTGATGAGTGCATGATCAGTCATGTGACCAGTACATGGTAGCTGCGTGATCATTGCATGATCAGCCACATGAGCAGTGCATGATAGCCACGTGATCAGTGCATGATCAGCCACGTGATCAGTGCATGATCGGTCACGTGATCAGTGCATGATCAGCCACGTGATCAGTGCATGATCAATTACGTGATCAGTGCATGATCAGTCACGTGACCAGTACATGGTAGCTACGTGATCATTGCATGATCAGCCACGTGATCAGTGCATGATAGCCACGTGATCATTGCATGATAGCCACGTGATCAGTGCATGAACAGTCACGTGATACGTGTGTGATCAGCCACGTGTTCAGTGCATGATATTCACATGATCAGTGCAGGATAGCCACGTGATCACTTCATTATTAGTCACGTGATCTGTACATGATCAGTCACATGATACGTGTGTGATCAGCCAAATGATCAGTGCGTGATGAGCCATGTGATCAGTGCAGGATCAATTACGGGATCAGTGCATGATCAGTCACGTGACCAGTAAATGTTAGCTACGGGATCCTTGCATGATACCAACGTGATCAGTGCATGATATTCACGTGATCAGTGCATGATCAGTCACGTGATACGTTTGTGATCAGCCACGTGATCAGTGCATGATATCAGTGCATGATAACCACGTGATCAGTGCATGATAGCCACGTGATCAGTGCATGATCAGTCACGTGATACGTGTGTGATCAGCCAGCTGATCATTGCATGATATCCACGTGATCAGTGCACGATAGCCACGTGATCAGTGCATGAGGGCCACGTGATCAATGCATGATCGGTCACGTGATACATGTGTGATCAGCCACGTGATCAGTGCATGAGGAGACACGTAATCAGTGCAAGATCAATCACGTGATCAGTGCATGATCAGTCACGTGACCAGTACATGATTGCTACCTGATCATTGCATGATCAGCCACGTGAGCAGAGCATGATAGCCACGTGATCAGTGCATGATCACTCACGTGATCAGTACATGATCAGTCAGGTGAACAGTGCATGATCATTTACGTGATCTGTGCATGATCAGTCACGTTACCGGTATATGGTAGCTACATTATCGTTCCATGACGAGCCACGTGAGCAGTGCATGATAGCCAAGTGATGTGTGCATCATCAGTTACGTGAGCAGAATATGATCAGCCACGTGATCAGTGCATGAGTGCCACGTGATCAGTGCATGATCAGTCACGTGACAGGTGTGTGATCAGCCACGTGAACAGTGCATGTTCAGCCATGTGATCAGTGCATGATAGCCACGTGATCAGTGCATGATCACTTACGTGAGCAGTGTATGATCAGCCACATGATCAGTGCATGATATCCAAGTGAATAGTGCATGAACAATCACGTGATCAGTGTATTATCAGCCAGGTGAACAGTGCATGCTCAGTCACGTGATCAGGGCCTCCTGAGCTGAGTGATTACTGTCTGCTCGTCTGCTTGACAATTGCCAGCTGAGCTGCACGATTCCTGCCTGTCATCTCCTTGACAATTGCGACCTGTGCTGCATAATTCCTGCCTGCTCAGCTGCTTGATTATTGCCAGCTGAGCAGCATGATTCCTCACAGCTGAGTTCCATGATTATTGCCTGCTGACTGTTTGATTCGTGCCTATTCAGCTCTTTGTTTATTGCCTCCAGAGGCACATGATCAGTGTATGATAGCAAACATGATCAGCGCATGATCAGTCACATGATCAGCGCCATTAAGTCACGTGATCACTACATGATAGTCATGTGATCAGTCCATGCTCAGTCACGGTATCAGTGCATGATCAGCCACGTGATCAGTGCATGAGAGCCACGTGATCATTGCATGATAAGCCACGTGATCAGTGCATGATCAGCCAGGTGATCAGGGGATGATACCACGTGATCATTGCATGATAGCCACGTGAGCAGTGCATGATCAGCCAGGTGATCAGTGCGTGATAGCTACGTGATCAGTACATGATTAGTCACGTGATCAGTGCATGAGAGCCACGTGATCATTCCATGATAGCCAGGTGATCAGTGCATGAGAGCCACGCGATCATTGCATGATAACCACGTGATCAGTGCATGATCAGCCAGGTGATCAGTGCCTGATAGCTACGTGATCAGTTCATGATCAGCCACGTTATCAGTGCATGATAGCCACGTGATCATTGCATGATAGCCACGTGATCAGTTCATGATCAGCCACGTGACCAGTGCATGAGAGCCACGTGATCATTGCATGATAGCCACGTGATCAGTGCATGATCAGCCAGGTGATCAGTGCATGATAGCTACGTGATCAGTTCATGATTAGTCACGTGATCTGTGCATGATCAGGCAGGTGATCAGTGTATGATCAGCCACATGAACAGTGCATGATAGCCAGGTGATCAGTGCATGATCAGTCACCTGATGGGTGTATGATCGGTCACGTGACAGGTACATGGTAGCTACATGATCATTGCATGATCAGCCATGTGATCAGTGCATGATAGCCACGTGATCAGTGCATGATCAGTCACGTGATCAGTGCATGATCAGTCACGAGATCAGTGCATGATCATCCACGTGATCAGTGCATGATAGCCACGTGATCAGTGCATGATCAGTCACGTGATCAGTGCATGGTCAGTCACGTGATCAGTGCATGATCAGTCACGTGATCAGTGTATGATCATCCACGTGATCAGTGCATGTGGAGTCATGTAATCAATGCATGATAGCGCCGTGATCAGTGCACGACCAGTCCCGTGATGAGTGTATGATCAGCCAAGTGATCAGTGCAAGATAGCTACGTGATCAGTGCATGATCAGTCACATGATCAGTGCATGATCAGCCACGTCATCAGTGCATGATAGCCACGAGATCGGTGCATACAATTACGTGATCAGTGCATGCTCAATCACGTGATCAGTGCATGATCAGTCACGTGATAGATGTGTGATCAGCCACGTGAACAGTGCAGGCTCAGTCACGTTATCAGGGCCTGCTGAGCTGCGTGATTACTGTCTGCTCATGTGCTTGACAATTGCCAGCTGAGCTGCACGATTCCTGCCTGTCATCTGCTTGACAATTGCCAGCTGTGCTGCGTAATTCCTGCCTGCTCAGCTGCTTGATTATTGTCAGCTGAGCAGCATGATTCCTCACAGCTGAGTTCCATGATTATTGCCTGCTGACTGTTTGATTCGTGCCTATTCAGCTCTTTGTTTATTGCCTTCAGAGGCACATGATCAGTGTATGATAGCAAACATGATCAGCGCATGATCAGTCACATGATCAGCGCCATTAAGTCACGTGATCACTACATGATAGTCATGTGATCAGTCCATGCTCGGTCACGGTATCAGTGCATGATCAGCCACGTGATCAGTGCATGATAGCCACGTGATCATTGCATGACAGCCACATGATCAGTGCATGATCAGCCAGGTGATCAGTGCATGATAGCTACGTGATCAGTTCATCATTAGTCACGTGATCTGTGCATGACCAGGCAGGTGATCAGTGTATGATCAGCCACGTGAACAGTGCATGATAGCCACGTGATCAGTGCATGATCAGTCATCTGATGGGTGTATGATCGGTCACGTGACCGGTACAAGGTAGCTACATGATCATTGCATGATCAGCCACGTGATCAGTGCATGATAGCCACGTGATCAGTACATGATCAGTCACGTGATCAGTGCATGATCAGTCACGTGATCAGTGCATGATATCCACGTGATCAGTGCATGACAGCCACGTGATAAGTGCATGATCAGTCGCGTGATAGGTGTGTGATCAGCCACGTGATCAGTGCATGCTCAGTCACGTGATCAGGGCCTGCTGAGCTGCGTGATTACTGTCTGCTCATCTGCTTGACAATTGCCAGCTGAGCTGCACGATTCCTGCCTGTCATCTCCTTGACAATTGCAACCTGTGCTGCGTAATTCCTGCCTGCTCATTTTCTTGATTATTGCCAGCTGAGCAGCATGATTTCTCAGAGCTGAGTTCCATGATTATAGCCTGCTGACTGATTTCTGCCTACTCAGCTCTTTGTTCATTGCCTCCAGAGGCACATGATCAGTGTGTGACACCAAACATGAGCAGCACATGATCAGTCACATGATCAATGCATGATAAGCCAGGTGATCAGAGCATGATCAATTACGTGATGAGTACATGATCAGTCACGTGATCAGTACATGGTAGCTGCGTGATCATTGCATGATCAGCCACATGATCAGTGCATGATAGCCACGTGATCAGTGCATGATCAGCCACGTGATCAGTGCATGATCGGTCACGTGATCAGTGCACGATCAGCCACGTGATCAGTGCATGATCAATTACGTGATCAGTGCATGATCAGTCACGTGACCAGTACATGGTAGCTACGTGATCATTGCATGATCAGCCACGTGATCAGTGCATGATAGCCACGTGATCATTGCATGATAGCCACGTGATCAGTGCATGAACAGTCACGTGATACGTGTGTGATCAGCCACGTGTTCAGTGCATGATATTCACGTGATCAGTGCAGGATAGCCACGTGATCACTTCATTATTAGTCACGTGATCTGTACATGATCAGTCACATGATACGTGTGTGATCAGCCAAATGATCAGTGCGTGATGAGCCATGTGATCAGTGCAGGATCAATTACGGGATCAGTGCATGATCAGTCACGTGACCAGTAAATGTTAGCTACGGGATCCTTGCATGATACCAACGTGATCAGTGCATGATATTCACGTGATCAGTGCATGATCAGTCACGTGATAAGTTTGTGATCAGCCACGTGATCAGTGCATGATATCAGTGCATGATAACCACGTGATCAGTGCATGATAGCCACGTGATCAGTGCATGATCAGTCACGTGATACGTGTGTGATCAGCCAGCTGATCATTGCATGATATCCACGTGATCAGTGCATGATAGCCACGTGATCAGTGCATGAGAGCCACGTGATCAATGCATGATCGGTCACGTGATACATGTGTGATCAGCCACGTGATCAGTGCATGAGGAGACACGTAATCAGTGCAAGATCAATCACGTGATCAGTGCATGATCAGTCACGTGACCAGTACATGATTGCTACCTGATCATTGCATGATCAGCCACGTGAGCAGAGCATGATAGCCACGTGATCAGTGCATGATCACTCACGTGATCAGTACATGATCAGTCAGGTGAACAGTGCATGATCATTTACGTGATCTGTGCATGATCAGTCACGTTACCAGTATATGGTAGCTACATTATCGTTCCATGACGAGCCACGTGAGCAGTGCATGATAGCCAAGTGATGTGTGCATCATCAGTTACGTGAGCAGAATATGATCAGCCACGTGATCAGTGCATGAGTGCCACGTGATCAGTGCATGATCAGTCACGTGAGAGGTGTGTGATCAGCCACGTGAACAGTGCATGTTCAGCCATGTGATCAGTGCATGATAGCCACGTGATCAGTGCATGATCACTTACGTGAGCAGTGTATGATCAGCCACATGATCAGTGCATGATATCCAAGTGAATAGTGCATGAACAATCACGTGATCAGTGTATTATCAGCCAGGTGAACAGTGCATGCTCAGTCACGTGATCAGGGCCTCCTGAGCTGAGTGATTACTGTCTGCTCGTCTGCTTGACAATTGCCAGCTGAGCTGCACGATTCCTGCCTGTCATCTCCTTGACAATTGCGACCTGTGCTGCATAATTCCTGCCTGCTCAGCTGCTTGATTATTGCCAGCTGAGCAGCATGATTCCTCACAGCTGAGTTCCATGATTATTGCCTGCTGACTGTTTGATTCGTGCCTATTCAGCTCTTTGTTTATTGCCTCCAGAGGCACATGATCAGTGTATGATAGCAAACATGATCAGCGCATGATCAGTCCCATGATCAGCGCCATTAAGTCACGTGATCACTACATGATAGTCATGTGATCAGTCCATGCTCAGTCACGGTATCAGTGCATGATCAGCCACGTGATCAGTGCATGAGCAGGCACGTGATCAGTGCATGATAGCTACGTGATCAGTGCATGATCAGCCACGTGATCAGTGCGTGATAGCTACGTGATCAGTACATGATTAGTCACGTGATCAGTGCATGAGAGCCACGTGATCATTCCATGATCAGCCAGGTGATCAGTGCATGAGCAGCCACGTGATCATTGCATGATAACCACGTGATCAGTGCATGATCAGCCAGGTGATCAGTGCCTGATAGCTACGTGATCAGTTCATGATCAGCCACGTTATCAGTGCATGATAGCCACGTGATCATTGCATGATCAGCCACGTGATCAGTGCATGATCAGCCACGTGATCAGTGCATGATAGCTACGTGATCAGTTCATGATTAGTCACGTGATCTGTGCATGACCAGGCACGTGATCAGTGTATGATCAGCCACGTGATCAGTGCATGATAGCCAGGTGATCAGTGAATGATCAGTCACCTGATGGGTGTATGATCGGTCACGTGACTGGTACATGGTAGCTACATGATCATTGCATGATCAGCCACGTAATCAGTGCATGATAGCCACGTGATCAGTGCATGATCAGTCACGTGATCAGTGCATGATCAGTCCCGTGATCAGTGCATGATCAGCCACGTGATCAGTGCATGATAGCCACGTGATCAGTGCATGATCAGCAACGTGATCAGTGCATGATCAGTCACGTGATCAGTGCATGATCAGTCACGTGATCAGTGTATGATCATCCACGTGATCAGTGCATGTCAGTCATGTAATCAATGCATGATAGCGCCGTGATCAGTGCAAGATCAGTCCCGTGATCAGTGTATGATCATCCAAGTGATCAGTGCATGATAGCTACGTGATCAGTGCATGATCAGTAACATGATCAGTGCATGATCAGCCGCGTCATCAGTGCATGATAGCCACGAGACCAGTGCATGCAATTTCGTGATTAGTGCATGCGCAATCACGTGATCAGTGCATGATCAGTCACGTGATCAGTGTGTGATCAGCCACGTAAACAGTGCATGCTCAGTCACGTGATCTGGGCCTGCTGAGCTGCGTGATTACTGTCTGCTCATCTGCTTGACAATTGCCAGCTGAGCTGCACGATTCCTGCCTGTCAACTGCTTGACAATTGCCAGCTGTGCTGCGTAATTCCTGCCTGATCAGCTGCTTGATTATTGCCAGCTGAGCAGCATGATTCCTCACAGCTGAGTTCCATGATTATTGCCTGCTGACTGTTTGATTCGTGCCTACTCAGCTCTTTGTTTATTGCCTCCAGAGGCACATGATCAGTGTATGATAGCAAACATGATCAGTGCATGATCAGTCACATGATCAGCGCCATTAAGTCACGTGATCACTACATGATAGTCATGTGATCAGTCCATGCTCAGTCACGGTATCAGTGCATGATCAGCCACGTGATCAGTGCATGATAGCCACGTGATCAGTGCATGATCAGCCACGTGATCAGTGCATGATCAGCCACGTGATCAGTGCATGATAGCACGTGATCAGTGCATGATCAGCCACGTGATCAGTGCATGATAGCCACGTGATCAGTGCATGATCAGCCACGTGATCAGTGCATGATCAGCCACGTGATCAGTGCATGATAGCCACGTGATCAGTGCATGATCAGTCACGTGATCAGTGCATGATCAGCCACGTGATCAGTGCATGATCAGCCACGTGATCAGTGCATGATAGCCACGTGATCAGTGCATGATCAGTCACGTGATCATGTATGATCAGTCACGTGACAGTACATGATAGCTACGTGATCAGTGCATGATCAGCCACGTGATCAGTGCATGATAGCCACGTGATCAGTGCATGATCAGTCACGTGATCAGTGCATGATCAGTCACGTGATCAGTGCATGATAGCCACGTGATCAGTGCATGATAGCCACGTGATCAGTGCATGATCAGTCACGTGATCAGTGCATGATCAGTCACGTGATCAGTGCATGATCAGTCACGTGATCAGTGCATGATCAGCCACGTGATCAGTGCATGATCATTCATGTGATCAGTGCATGATAGCACGTGATCAGTGCATGATCAGTCCCGTGATCAGTGCATGATCAGCCATGTGATCAGTGAATGATAGCCACGTGATCAGGGCATGATCAGTCACATGATCAGTGCATAATCAGCCACGTGATCAGTGCATGATAGCCACGAGACCAGTGCATACAATTACGTGATAGGTGCAGGTGCAATCACGTGATCAGTGCATGAGTCCCACGTGATCAGTGCATGATCAGTCACGTGATAGGTGTGTGATCAGCCACGTAAACAGTGCATGCTCAGTCACGTGATCAGGGCCTGCTGAGCTGTGTGATTACTGTCTGCTCATCTGCTTGACAATTGCCAGCTGAGCTGCACGATTCCTGCCTGTCATCTCTTGACAATTGCCACCTGTGCTGCGTAATTCCTCCCTGCTCATTTTCTTGATTATTGCCAGCTGAGCAGCATGATTTCTCAGAGCTGAGTTCCATGATTATAGCCTGCTGACTGATTCGTGCCTACTCAGCTCTTTGTTCATTGCCTCCAGAGGCACATGATCAGTGTGTGACACCAAACATGATCAGCATATGATCAGTCACATGATCAGTGCATGACAAGCCAGGTGATCAGAGCATGATCAATTACGTGATGAGTACATGATCAGTAATGTGACCAGTACATGGTAACTGCATGATCATTGCATGATCAGCCACATGAGCAGTGCATGATAGCCACGTGATCAGTGCATGATCAGCCACGTGATCAGTGCATGATCAGTCACGTGATCAGTGCATGATCAGCCACGTGATCAGTGCATGATCAATTATGTGATCAGTGCATGATCAGTCACGTGACCAGTACATGGTAGCTACGTGATCATTGCATGATCAACCACGTGATCAGTGCATGATAGCCACGTGATCAGTGCATGATAGCCACGTGATCAGTGCATGATCAGTCACGTGATACGTGTGTGATCAGCCACGTGATCAGTGCATGATATCAGTGCATGATAGCCACGTGATCAGTGCATGATAGCCACGTGATCAGTGCATGAGAGCCACGTGATAAGTGCTTGATCAGTCACGTGATACATGTGTGATCAGCCACGTGATCAGTGCATGATGACACACGTGATCAGTGCAGGATCAATTACGTGATCAGTGCATGATCAGTCACTTGACCAGTACATGGTTGCTACGTGATCATTGCATGATCAACCACGTGAGCAGAGCATGATAGCCACGTGATCAGTGCATGATCAGTAACGTGATCAGTACATGATCAGTTACGTGAACATTGCATGATCATTTACGTGATCTGTGCATGATCAGTCAGGTGACCAGTATATGGTAGCTACATGATCGTTCCATGACGAGCCACGTGAGCAGTGCATGAGAGCCACGTGATGTGAGCATGATCAGTTACGTGAGCAGAGTATGATCAGCCACATGATCAGTGCATGACTGCCACATGATCAGTGCATGATCAGTCACGTGACAGGTGTGTGATCAGCCACGTGAACAGTGCATGTTCAGCCACGTGATCAGTGCATGATAGCCACGTGATCAGTGCATGATCACTTATGTGAGCAGTGTATGATCAGCCACATGATCAGTGCATGATATCCAAGTGATCAGTGTATGATCAGCCACGTGAACAGTGCATGCTCAGTCACGTGATCAGGGCCTGCTGAGCTGCGTGATTACTGTCTGCTCATCTGCTTGACAATTGCCAGCTGAGCTGCACGATTCCTGCCTGTCATCTGCTTGACAATTGCCAGCTGTGCTGCATAATTCCTGCCTGCTCAGCTGCTTGATTATTGCCAGCTGAGCAGCATGATTCCTCACAGCTGAGTTCCATGATTATGGCCTGCTGACTGTTTGATTCGTGCCTAATCAGCTCTTTGTTTATTGCCTCCAGAGGCACATGATCAGTGTATGATACCAAACATGATCAGCACAAGATCAGTCACATGATCAGCGCCATTAAGTCACATGGTCACTACATGATAGTCATGTGATCAGTCCATGCTCAGTCACGGTATCAGTGCATGATCAACCACGTGATCAGTGCATGATAGCCACGTGATCAGTGCATGATCAGCCACGTGATCAGTGCATGATCAGCCACGTGATCAGTGCATGATAGCTACGTGATCAGTGCATGATCAGTCACGTGATCTGTGTATGACCAGGCACGTGACCAATGTATGATCAGCCACATGAACAGTGCATGATAGCCAGGTGATCAGTCACCTGATGGGTGCATGATCGGTCACGTGACCGTACATGGTAGCTACATGATTATTGCATGATCAGCCACGTGATCAGTGCATGATAGCCACGTGATCAGTGCGTGATGAGTCACGTGATCAGTGCATGATCAGTCACGTGATCAGTGCATGAGCAGCCACGTGATCAGTGCATGGTAGCCACGTGATCAGTGCATGATCAGCCAGGTGATCAGTGCATGATAGCTACGTGATCAGTTCATGATTAGTCACGTGATCAGTGCATGACCAGGCAGGTCATCAGTGCATGATCAGCCACGTGAACAGTGCATGATAGCCAGGTGATCAGTGCATGATCAGTCACGTGATCAGTGCATGATCTGTCACGTGACGGGTACATGGTAGCTACGTGATCAGTGCATGATCAGCCACGTGATCAGTGCATGATAGCCACGTGATCAGTGCATGATCAGTCACGTGATCAGTGCATGATCAGTCACGTGATCAGTGCATGATCAGCCACGTGATCAGTGCATGATAGCCACGTGATCAGTGCATGATCAGTCACGTGATCAGTGCATGATCAGTCACGTGATCAGTGCATGATCAGTCACGTGATCAGTGCATGATCAGCCACGTGATCAGTGCATGTGAGTCACGTGATCAGTGCATGATAGCCCGTGATCAGTGCATGATCAGTCACGTGATCAGTGCATGATCAGCCACGTGATCAGTGCATGATAGCCACGTGATCAGTGCATACAATTACGAGATCAGTGCATGATCAGTCACGTGATCAGTGCATGATCAGTCACGTGATCAGTGTGTGATCAGCCACGTGAACAGTGCATGCTCAGTCACGTGATCAGGGCCTGCTGAGCTGCGTGATTACTGTCTGCTCAGCTGCTTGACAATTGCCAGCTGTGCTGCGTAATTCCTGCCTGCTCAGCTGCTTGATTATTGCCAGCTGAGCAGCATGATTCCTCACACCTGAGTTCCATGATTATTGCCTGCTGACTGTTTGATTCGTGCCTACTCAGCTCTTTGTTTATTGCCTCCAGTGGCACATGATCAGTGTATGATAGCATACATGATCAGCGCATGATCAGTCACATGATCAGCGCCATTAAGTCACGTGATCACTACACGATACTCATGTGATCAGTCCATGCTTAATCCCGGTAACAGTGCATGATCAGCCACGTGATCAGTGCATGCACATTCACGTAATAAGCACCTTTCAGTCACGTGATCACTGCATGACAAACACGTGATCAGTGCATGATCAGCCACGTGATCAGTGCATGATCAGTCACGTGATCAGTGCATGATAGCCACGTGATCAGAGAAAGATAGCAAGGTGATGAGTGCATGATCAGTCACGTGATCATTGAATGATAGCCACGTTATCAGTGCATGATCAGCCACGTGATCAGTGCCAGATCTGTCTAGTGATCTGTGTATGATCTGTCACGTGATCAGTGTATGATCAGCCAGGTGATAAGTGCATGAAAGCCACGTGATCAGTGCATGAGAGCCACGTGATCAGTGAATGATCAGTCATGTAATCAGTGCATGATCAGCCACGTAATCAGTGTATGATAGCCACGTGATCAGTGCATGATAGCCACGTGATAAGTGCATCAAAAGTCAAGTGATAAGTGCATGATCAGCCACATGATCTGTGCATAATGTGTCATGTCATCATTGTATGATCATCCCCGTGATCAATGCATGCACAGTTAAGTGATCAGTGTATGATCAGCCACATGATCAGTGTATGATCAGCAAAGTTATCAGTGCCTGATAGCCATGTGATTAGTGCATTATCAAACACGTGATCAGTTCATGATAGCCACCTGATCAATGCATAATACCCACGTGATCAGTGCATCATCAGTCACGTGTTCAGTGCATTATCATCCACGTGATCAGTGAATGATAGCCACCTGATAAGTGCATGATAACCACTTGATCAGTGCCTGATCAGTCACGTGATTAGTGCATTATCAGCCACATGATCAGTGCATGATCAGCCACCTGATCAGTGCATGATAGCCACCTAATCAGTGCATGATCAGTCACGTGATCAGAGTATTATCAGCAACGTGATCAGTGGATGTTCAGCCACGATATCAGTGCATGATAGCGATCTGATCAGTACATGTTCTGTCACGTGATCAGTGCATGATTAGCCACGTGATTAGTGCGTTATCAGCCACGAGATCAGTGCATTATCATCCATGTGATCAGTTTTTGCCCAGTCAGGTGATCAGTGAATGATAGCCACGTGATCAGTGCATGATCAGCCACGTGATCAGTGCATGATCAGTTACGTGATCAGTCCATGATCCCCCACGTGATCAGTGCATGATCAGCCACGTGATCAGTGAATGATAGCCGCGTGATCAGTGCATGATCAGTCACCAGATCAGTGCATGTTCAACCATGTGATCAGTGAATGATCAGCCACGTGAACAGTGCGTGTCAGTCATGTGATCAGGGCCTGCTGAGCTGCGTGATTCCTGTCTGCTCATCTGCTTGACAATTGCCAGCTGAGCTGCATGATTCCTGCCTGTCATCTGCTTGACAATTGCCAGCTGTGCTGCGTAATTCCTGCCTGCTCAGCTGCTTGATTATTGCCAGCTGAACAGCATGATTCGTCACAGCTAAGCTCCATGATTATTGCCTGCTGATTGAGTGATTCTTGCCTATTCAGCTCTTTGATTATTGCCTCCAGAGGCACATGATCAGTGTATGATACAAACATGATAAGCGCATGATCAGTCACATGATCAGCGCCATTAAGTCACGTGATCACTACATGATAGTCATGTGATCAGTCCATGCTCAGTCACGGTATCAGTGCATGATCAGCCACGTGATCAGTGCATGATAACCACGTGATCAGTGCATGATCAGTCACGTCATAAATGTGTGATCAGCCACGTGATCAGTGCATGATATCCACGTGATCAGTGCATGATAGCCACGTGATCAGTGCATGATAGTCCCGTGATCTGTGCATGACGAGGCACGTGATCAGTGCATGATCATTTACGTGATCAGTGCATGATCAGTCACGTGATCAGTGCATGATCATTTACGTGATCAGTGCATGATCAGCCACGTGATCAGTGCATGATCAGTCACGTGATCAGTACATGATCAGTCACGTGATCAGTGCATGATCATTTATGTGATCAGTGCATGATCAGTCACGTGACAGTATATGGTAGCTACGAGATCATTGCATGATCAGCCACGTGTGCAGTGCATGATAGCCACCTGATGTGTGCATGATCAGTTACCTGAAAAGGGTATGTTCAGCCACGTGATCAGTGCATGAGTGCCACGTGATCAGTGCATGATCAGTCACGTGACACGTGTGTGATCAGCCACGTGAACAGTGCGTGTTCAGCCACGTGATCAGTGCATGATAGCCACGTGATCAGTGCATGATCACTTACGTGATCAGTGTATGATCAGCCACGTGAGCAGTGCATGGTCAGACACGAGAACAGTGTATGATCAGCCACGTGATCAGTGCATGATATCCAAGTGATCAGTGCATGATCAATCAGGTGATTAGTGTATTATCAGCCACGTGAACAGTGCATGCTCAGTCACGTGATCAGGGCCTGCTGAGCTGCGTGATTACTGTCTGCTCATCTGCTTGACAATTGCCAGCTGAGCTGCACGATTCCTGCCTGTCATCTGCTTGACAATTGCCAGCTGTGGTGCATAATTCCTGCCTGCTCAGCTGCTTGATTATTGCCAGCTGAGCAGCATGATTCCTCACACCTGAGTTCCATGTTTATTGCCTGCTGACTGTTTGATTCGTGCCTACTCAGCTCTTTGTTTATTGCCTCCAGAGGCACATGATCAGTGTATGATAGCAAACATGATCAGCGCATGATCAGTCACATGATCAGGGCCATTAAGTCACGTGATCACTACATGATAGTCATGTCATGAGTCCATGCTCAGTCACGGTATCAGTGCATGATCAGCCACGTGATCAGTGCATGATAGCACGTGATCAGTGCATGATAGCCACGTGATCAGTGCATGATCAGCCAGGTGATCAGTACATGATAGCTACGCGATCAGTTCATGATTAGTCACGTGATCAGTGCATGACAGGCAGGTGATCAGTGCATGATCAGCCACCTGAACAGTGCATGATAGCCACGTGATCAGTGCATGATCCTTCACCTGATGGGTGTATGATCGGTCACGTGACCAGTACATGGTAGCTACATGATCATTGCATGATCAGCCACGTGATCAGTGCATGATAGCCACGTGATCAGTGCATGATCAGTCACGTGATCAGTGCATGATCAGTCAGGTGATCAGTGCATGGTAGCCACGTGATCAGTGCAGGATCAGTCACGTGATCAGTGCATGATCAGTCAGGTGATCAGTGCATGGTAGGCACGTGATCAGTGCATGATCAGCCACGTGATCAGTGCATGATCAGCCACGTGATCAGTGCATGTTCAGTCACGTGATCAGTGCATGATCATCTACGTGATCAGTGCATTTGGAGTCATGTAATCAATGCATGATAGCGCGTGATCAGTGCACGATCAGTCCCGTGATCAGTGCATGATCAGCACGTGATCAGTGCAAGATAGCTACGTGATCAGGGCATGATCAGTTACATGATCAGCGCATGTCAGTCACTGATCACTGCCTGATAAACATGTGATCAGTGCATGATGAGCCATGTGATCAGTGCCTGATCAGCCACGTCAGCAGTGCATGCGCAGTCACGTGATCAGTGCTTGATAGCCACGTGATCAGTGCATGCTCAGTCACGTGATCTGTACTTGATCAGCCACGTGATCAGTGCCTGCTGAGCTGCGTGATTCCTGCCGGCTCATCTGCATGACAATTGCCAGCTGAGTTGCGTGATTGCTGCCTGGTCATCTGCTTGATTATTGCCAGTTGAGCAACATGATTCTTCACTGCTGAGCTCCATGCTTATTGCCTGCTGATTGCGTGGTTCATGTCTGCTCAGCTCTTTGAGTATTGCCTTCTGAGGTCCCTGTTCGGGCGCCACCTGCCGGGGACCAGCCCCAGCTGATCCAGGGTATTCGAAGTAGAGATGGCCTTGGCGACTATTTATATGCTAATCAGAGATGTCAAGAATAATAGTAAGAGGAGAGCTCAGTAGGAAAATTCGGTGGAGAAAAGAGACTGAGTAGCTTGGTTTACGCGGAAGACCAATCAAACTTCAAGACAAGAAATTTGCACCACTTACGTAGGCCGCAGGCGCCCTCTCGAATAGCAGAAGGTGCCTCACCCTAGACACCTTCTCGAGTGGGTCTTAGCGGCCCAGGCATAATTAGTAAGCGTGGTGGGTTCCGCGCTCCAGATGAAGACTCAGCTGGAAGTTCAAGGGAAGAATGACAAGGAACTTTATGAATTGGAGCTGTAAGTTAACTCTTTGACAGAGAGAGCGAGATGGTGGTGGGGGACAGCCCCCAGTGAAATCAGAGGTGAGAGCACAAAGAATACAGTAGGCAAACTCTGGTTTTTTTGGGGGGAGATGCTCGAGAATCTCCGGGTGGACTCCTGAGGCTCGATCCCGCATTTGCGTATGCCGAGCCTCCTTCCTCATGACCTTTGTCCAGAGTGGAATGCCTCTCCGGCTCCCGGCACATGATCAGTGCATGCTCAGTCACGATATCAGTGCATGATCAGCCACGTGATCAGTGACGGCACAGTCACGTGATCAGCGCCTCTCAGTCACGTGATCACCGTATGATAAACACGTGATCAGTGAACGACCAGCCACGTGATCACTGCAGGCGCAGTCAGGTGGTCAGTTCCTGATCAGCCAACTGATCCGTGCGTGCACAGTCCCATGATCAGCGCCTGGCAGTCACTGATCACTGCCTGATAAATACGTGATCAGTGCCCGAACAGCCACGTCATCAGTGCATGCGCAGTCACGTGATCAGTGCATGATAGCCACGTGATCAGTGCGTGCAGAGTCCCATGATCAGCGCCTGTCAGTCACTGATCACTGCCTGATAAACACGTGATCAGTGCATGATGAGCCATGTGATCAGTGCCTGATCAGCCACGTCATCAGTGCATGCAGTCACGTGATCAGTGCATGATTGCCACGTGATCAGTGCATGCTCTGTCACGTGATCTGTACTTGATCAGCCACGTGATCAGTGCCTGCAGAGTCACGTGATCAGGGCCTTCTGAGCTGCGTGATTCCGGCCGGCTCATCTGCATGACAATTGCCAGCTGAGCTGCGTGATTCCTGTCGGCTCATCTGCTTGACAATTGCCAGCTGAGCTGCGTGATTCCTGCCTGGTCACCTGCTTGATTATTGCCAATTGAGCAGCATGATTCGTCACTGCTGAGCTCCATGCTTATTGCCTGCTGATTGCGTGGTTCGTGTCTGCTCAGCTCTTTGAGGATTGCCTCCTGAGGTCCCTGTTCGGGCGCCACCTGCCGGGACCAGCCCCAGCTGATCCAGGGTATTGGAAGGAGAGATGGCCTAGGCGACTATTTATATGCTAATCAGAGATGTCAAGAATAATAGTAAGAGGAGAGCTCAGTAGGAAAATTCGGTGGAGAAAAGAGACTGAGTAGGTTGGTTTACGCAGGAGACCAATCAAACTTCAAGACAAGAAGTTTGCACCACTTACGTAGGCCGCATGCGCCCTCTCGAATAGCGGAAGGTGCCTCACCCTAGACACCTTCTCGAGTGGGTATTAGCAGCCCAGGCATAATTAGAAAGCGTGGTGGGGCCGAGCTCCAGATGGAGACTCAGCTGGAAGTTAAAGGGAAGAATCACAAGGAACTTTATGAATTGGAGCTCTAAGTTAACTCTTTGACAGAGAGAGCGAGATGCTGGTGGGGGACAGCCCCCAGTGAAATCAGAGGTGAGAGCACAAAGCAAGACAGTAGGCAGACTCCGGTTTTTTTGGGGGGAGATGCTCGAGAATATCCGGGTGGACCCTGAGGCTCGATCCCGCATTTGCGTATGCCGAGCCTCCTTCCTCATGACCTTTGTCCAGAGTGGAATGCCTCCCCGGCTCCCGGCACATGATCATTGCATGCTCAGTCACGATATCAGTGCCTGCTCAACCACGTGATCACTGACGGCACAGTCACGTGATCAGCGCCTCTCAGTCACGTGATCACCGTAGGATAAACACGTGATCAGTGAACGACCAGCCACGTGATCACTGCATGCGCGGTCAGGTGGTCATTTCCTGATCAGCCACCTGATCAGTGCGTGCACAGTCCCATGATCAGCGCCTGGCAGTCACTGATCACTGCCTGATAAACACGTGATCAGTGCCCAATCAGCCACGTCATCAGTGCATGCCAGTCACGTGATCAGTGCATGATAGCCACGTGATCAGTGCGTGCACAGTCCCATGATCAGCGCCTGTCAGGCACTGATCACTGCCTGATAAACACGTGATCAGTGCCTGATGAGCCACGTCATCAGTGCATGCGCAGTCACCGGATCAGTGCATGATAGCCACGTGATCAGTGCGTGACAGTCCCATGATCAGCGCCTGTCAGTCACTGATCATTGCCTGATAAACACGTGATCAGTGCATGATGAGCCATGTGATCAGTGCCCGATCAGCCACGTCAGCAGTGCATGCGCCATCAGGTGATCAGTGCTTGATAGCCACGTGATCAGTGCATGCTCAGTCACGTGATCTGGACTTGATCAGCCACGTGATCAGTGCCTGCAGAGTCACGTGATCAGGGCCTGTTGAGCTGCGTGATTCCTGCCAGCTCATCTGCATGACAATTGCCAGCTGAGCTGCGTGATTCATGTCGGCTCATCTGCTTGACAATTGCCAGCTGAGCTGCGTGATTGCTGCCTGGTCATCTGCTTGATTATTGCCAGTTGAGCAACATGATTCTTCACTGCTGAGCTCCATGCTTATTGCCTGCTGATTGCGTGGTTCATGTCTGCTCAGCTCTTTGAGTATTGCCTTCTGAGGTCCCTGTTCGGGCGCCACCTGCCGGGGACCAGCCCCAGCTGATCCAGGGTATTCGAAGTAGAGATGGCCTTGGCGACTATTTATATGCTAATCAGAGATGTCAAGAATAATAGTATGAGGAGAGCTCAGTAGGAAAATTCGGTGGAGAAAAGAGACTGAGTAGCTTGGTTTACGCGGGAGACCAATCAAACTTCAAGACAAGAAATTTGCACCACTTACGTAGGCCGCAGGCGCCCTCTCGAATGGCGAAAGGTGCCTCACCCTAGACACCTTCTCGAGTGGGTCTTAGCAGCCCAGGCATAATTAGTAAGCGTGGTGGGTTCCACGCTCCAGATGGAGACTCAGCTGGAAGTTAAAGGGAAGAATGACAAGGAACTTTATGAATTGGAGCTGTAAGTTAACTCTTTGACAGAGAGAGCGAGATGCTGGTGGGGGACAGCCCCCAGTGATATCAGAGGTGAGAGCACAAAGCAATACAATAGGCAGACTCTGGTTTTTTGAGGGGAGATTCTCGAGAATATCCGGGTGGACTGCTGAGGCTCGATCCCGCATTTGCGTATGCCGAGCCTCCTTCCTCATGACCTTTGTCCAGAGTGGAATGCCTCCCCGGCTCCCGGCACATGATCAGTGCATGCTCAGTCACGATATCAGTGCATGATTAGCCACGTGATCACTGATTGCACAGTCACGTGATCAGCGCCTCTCAGTCACGTGATCACCGTCTGATAAACACGTGATCAGTGAACGACCAGCACGTGATCACTGCATGGGCAGTCAGGTGGTCAGTTCCTGATCAGCCACGTGATCAGTGCGTGCACAGTCCCATGATCAGCGCCTGTCAGTCACTGATCACTTCCTGATAAACACGTGATCAGTGCCCGAACAGCCGCGTCATCAGTGCATATGCAGTCACGTGATCAGTGCATGATAGCCACGTGATCAGTGCGTGCACAGTCCCATGATCAGCGCCTGTCAGGCACTGATCACTGCCTGATAAACACGTGATCAGTGCCTGATGAGCCACGTCATCAGTGCATGCTCAGTCAGCGGTTCAGTGCATGATAGCCACGTGATCAGTGCGTGCACAGTCCCATGATCAGCGCATGTCAGTCACTGATCACTGCCTGATAAACATGTGATCAGTGCATTATGAGCCATGTGATCAGTGCCTGATCAGCCACGTCAGCAGTGCATGCAGCCACGTGATCAGTGCTTGATAGCCACGTGATCAGTTCATGCTCAGTCACGTGATCTGGGCTTGATCAGCCACGTGATCAGTGCCTGCAGAGTCACGTGATCAGGGCCTGCTGAGCTGCGTGATTCCTGCCGGCTCATCTGCATGACAATTGCCAGCTGAGCTGCGTGATTGCTGCCGGCTCATCTGCTTGACAATTGCCAGCTGAGCTGCGTGATTCCTGCCTGGTCACTGCTTGATTATTGCCAGTTGAGCAACATGATTCGTCACTGCTGAGCTCCATGCTTATTGCCTGCTGATTGCGTGGTTCATGTCTGCTCAGCTCTTTGAGGATTGCCTCCTGAGGTCCCTGTTCGGTCGCCACCTGCCGGGGACTAGCCCCAGCTGATCCAGGGTATTCGAAGTAGAGATGGCCTAGGCGATTATTTATATGCTAATCAGAGATGTCAAGAATAATAGTATGAGGAGAGCTCAGTAGGAAAATTCGGTGGAGAAAGAGACTGAGTAGCTTGGTTTACGCGGAAGACCAATCAAACTTCAAGACAAGAAATTTGCACCACTTACGTAGGCCGCAGGCGCCCTCTCGAATAGCGGAAGGTGCCTCACCCTAGACACCTTCTCGAGTGGGTCTTAGCAGCCCAGGCATAATTAGTAAGCGTGGTGGGTTCCACGCTCCAGATGGAGACTCAGCTGGAAGTTAAAGGGAAGAATGACAAGGAACTTTATGAATTGGAGCTTTAATTAACTCTTTGACAGAGAGAGCGAGATGGTGGTGGGGGACAGCCCCCAGTGAAATCAGAGGTGAGAGCACAAAGCAATACAATAGGCAGACTCTGGTTTTTTTGGGGGAGATGCTCGAGAATATCCGGGTGGACTCCTGAGGCTCGATCCCGCATTTGCGTATGCCGAGCCTCCTTCCTCATGACCTTTGTCCAGAGTGGAATGCCTCCCGGCTCCCGGCACATGATCAGTGCATGCTCAGTCACGATATCAGTGCATGATCAGCCACGTGATCACTGACGCACAGTCACGTGATCAGCGCCTCTCAGTCACGTGATCACCGTATGATAAACACGTGATCAGTGAACGACCAGCCACGTGATCACTGCATGCGCAGTCAGGTGGTCAGTTCCTGATCAGCCACGTGATCAGTGCGTGCACAGTCCCGTGATCAGCGCCTGTCAGTCACTGATCACTGTATGATAAACACGTGATCAGTGAACGAACAGCCACGTGATCAGTGCATGCGCAGTCACGTGATCAGTGCATGATAGCCACGTGATCAGTGCGTGCACAGTCCCATGATCAGCGCCTGTCAGTCACTGATCACTGCCTGATAAACACGTGATCAGTGCCTGATCAGCCACGTCATCAGTGCATGCGCAGTCACGGATCAGTGCATGATAGCCACGTGATCAGTGCGTGACAGTCCCATGATCAGCGCCTGTCAGTCACTGATCAGTGCCTGATAAACACGTGTTCAGTGCATGATGAGCCACGTGATCAGTGCCGGAACAGCCACGTCATCAGTGCATGCGCAGTCACGTGATCAGTGCATGATAGCCACGTGATCAGTGCATGCTCAGTCACGTGATCTGTACTAGATCAGCCACGTGATCAGTGCCTGCAGAGTCACTTGATCAGGGCCTGCTGAGCTGCGTGATTCCTGCCGGCTCATCTGCATGACAATTGCCAGCTGAGCTGCGTGATTCCTGCCGGCTCATCTGCTTGACAATTGCCAGCTGAGCTGCGTGATTCCTGCCTGGTCACCTGCTTGATTATTGCCAGTTGAGCAGCATGATTCGTCACTGCTGAGCTCCATGCTTATTGCCTGCTGATTGCGTGGTTCGTGTCTGCTCAGCTCTTTGAGTATTGCCTCCTGAGGTCCCTGTTCGGTCGCCACCTGCCGGGGACCATCCCCAACTGATCCAGGGTATTCGAAGGAGAGATGGCCTAGGCGACTATTTATATGCTAATCAGAGATGTCAAGAATAATAGTATGAGGAGAGCTCAGTAGGAAAATTCGGTGGAGAAAAGAGACTGAGTAGCTTGGTTTACGCGGAAGACCAATCAAACTTCAAGACAAGAAGTTTGCACCACTTACGTAGGCCGCAGGCGCCCTCTCGAATAGCGAAAGGTGCCTCACCCTAGACACCTTCTCGAGTGGGTCTTAGGAGCCCAGGCATAATTAGTAAGCGTGGTGGGTCCGCGCTCCAGATGGAGACTCAGCTGGAAGTTAAAGGGAAGAATGACAAGGAACTTTATGAATTGGAGCTGTAAGTTAACTCTTTGACAGAGAGAGCGAGATGGTGGTGGGGGACAGCCCCAGTGAAATCAGAGGTGAGAGCACAAAGCAATACAGTAGGCAGACTCTGGTTTTTGGGGGGAGATGCTCGAGAATATCCGGTGGACTCCTGAGGCTCGATCCCGCATTTGCGTATGCCGAGCCTCCTTCCTCATGACCTTGTCCAGAGTGGAATGCCTCACCGGCTCCCGGCACATGATCAGTGCATGCTCAGTCACGATATCAGTGCATGATCAGCCACGTGATCACTGATGCACAGTCACGTGATCAGCGCCTCTCAGTCACGTGATCACCATATGATAAACACGTGATCAGTGAACGACCAGCCACGTGATCACTGCATGCGCAGTCAGGTGGTCAGTTCCTGATCAGCCACGTGATCAGTGCGTGCACAGTCCCATGATCAGCGCCTGTCAGTCACTGATCACTGACTGATAAACACGTGATCAGTGCATGATGAGCCATGTGATCAGTGCATGATCAGCCACGTGATCAGTGCATGATCAGTCACGTGATCAGTGCATGATCAGCCACGTGATCAGGGCCTGCTGAGCTGCGTGATTCCTGCCGGCTCATCTGCATGACAATTGCCAGCTGAGCTGCGTGATTCCTGTCGGCTCATCTGCTTGACAATTGCCAGCTGAGCTGCGTGATTCCTGCCTGGTCACGTGCTTGATGATTGCCAGTTGAGCAGCATGATTCGTCACTGCTGAGCTCCATGCTTATTGCCTGCTGATTGCGTGGTTCGTGTCTGCTCAGCTCTTTGAGTATTGCCTCCTGAGGTCCCTGTTCGGTCGCCACCTGCCAGGGACCAGCCCCAACTGATCCAGGGTATTCGAAGGAGAGATGGCCTAGGCGACTATTTATATGCTAATCAGAGATGTCAAGAATAATAGTATGAGGAGAGCTCAGTAGGAAAATTCGGTGGAGAAAAGAGACTGAGTAGCTTGGTTTACGCGGAAGACCAATCAAACTTCAAGACAAGAAGTTTGCACCACTTACGTAGGCCGCAGGCGCCCTCTCGAATAGCGAAAGGTGCCTCACCCTAGACACCTTCTCGAGTGGGTCTTAGCAGCCCAGGCATAATTAGTAAGCGTGGTGGGTTCCACGCTCCAGATGGAGACTCAGCTGGAAGTTCAAGGGAAGAATGACAAGGAACTTTATGAATTGGAGCTGTAAGTTAACTCTTTGACAGAGAGAGCGAGATGGTGGTGGGGGACAGCCCCCAGTGAAATCAGAGGTGAGAGCACAAAGCAATACAGTAGGCAGACTCTGGTTTTTTTGAGGGGAGATGCTCGAGAATATCCGGGTGGACTCCTGAGGCTCGATCCCGCATTTGCGTATGCCGAGCCTCCTTCCTCATGACCTTTGTCCAGAGTGGAATGCCTCACCGGCTCCCGGCACATGATCATTGCATGCTCAGTCACGATATCAGTGCATGATCAGCCACGTGATCACTGAGTGCACAGTCACGTGATCAGCGCCTCTCTGTCACGTGATCACCGTATGATAAACACGTGATCAGTGAACGACCAGCCACGTGATCACTGCATGCGCAGTCAGGTGGTCAGTTCCTGATCAGCCACGTGATCAGTGCATGCACAGTCCCTGATCAGCGCCTGTCAGTCACTGATCACTGCCTGATAAACACGTGATCAGTGCATGATCAGCCACGTCATCAGTGCATGCGCAGTCACGTGATCAGTGCATGATAGCCACGTGATCAGTGCGTGCACAGTCCCATGATCAGCGCCTGTCAGTCACTGATCATTGCCTGATAAACACGTGATCAGTGCATGATGAGCCACGTGATCAGTGCATGATCAGTCACGTGATCAGTGCATGATAGCCACGTGATCAGTGCATGACAGTCCGTGATCAGTGCATGATCAGTCACGTGATCAGTGCATGATCAGCCACGTGATCAGTGCATGATGAGCCACGTGATCAGTGCATGATCAGCCACGTGATCAGTGCATGATCAGTCACGTGATCAGTGCATGATAGCCACGTGATCAGTGCATGATCAGTCACGTGATCTGTGCATGATCAGCCACGTGATCAGTGCATGATCAGTCACGTGATCAGTGCATGATCAGCCACGTGATCAGTGCATGATCAATTACGTGATCAGTGCATGATCAGTCACGTGACAGTGCATGATAGCTACGTGATCATTGCATGATCAGCCACGTGATCAGTGCATGATAGCCACGTGATCAGTGCATGATCAGCACGTGATCAGTGCATGATCAGTCACGTGATCAGTGCATGATCAGCCACGTGATCAGTGCATGATATCCACGTGATCAGTGCATGATACCACGTGATCAGTGCATGATAGCCACGTGATCAGTGCATGATCAGTCACGTGATCAGTGCATGACAGGCACGTGATCAGTGCATGATAGCCACGTGATCAGTGCATGATAGCCACGTGATCAGTGCATGATCAGTCACGTGATCAGTGCATGATCAGTCACGTGATCAGTGCATGATCAGCCACATGATCAGTGCATGATAGCCACGTGATCAGTGCATGATAGCCACGTGATCAGTGCATGATCAGTCACGTGATAGTGCATGATCAGTCACGTGATAGTGTGTGATCAGCCACGTGATCAGTGCATGATCAGCCACGTGATCAGTGCATGATCAGTCACGTGATCAGTGCATGATCAGTCACGTGATCAGTGCATGTAGCACGTGATCAGTGCATGATCAGCCACGTGATCAGTGCATGATAGTCACGTGATCAGTGCATGATCAGCCACGTGATCAGTGCATGATCAGTCACGTGATAGTGTGTGATCAGCCACGTGATCAGTGCATGATAGCCACGTGATCAGTGCATGATAGCCACGTGATCAGTGCATGATAGTCACGTGATCAGTGCATGACAGTCACGTGATCAGTGCATGATCAGCCACGTGATCAGTGCATGATAGCCACGTGATCAGTGCATGATCAGTCACGTGATCAGTGCATGATCAGTCACGTGATCAGTGCATGATCAGCCACGTGATCAGTGCATGATCAGTCACGTGATCAGTGCATGATCAGCCACGTGATCAGTGCATGATCAGCACGTGATCAGTGCATGATCAGTCACGTGATCAGTGCATGATCAGCCACGTGATCAGTGCATGATCAGCCACGTGATCAGTGCATGATAGTCACGTGATCAGTGCATGATAGCCACGTGATCAGTGCATGATCAGCCACGTGATCAGTGCATGATCAGCACGTGATCAGTGCATGATCAGTCACGTGATCAGTGCATGATCAGTCACGTGATCAGTGCATGATCAGTCACGTGATCAGTGCATGATAGCCACGTGATCAGTGCATGATAGCCACGTGATCAGTGCATGATCAGTCACGTGATCAGTGCATGATCAGTCACGTGATCAGTGCATGATCAGCCACGTGATCAGTGCATGATGAGTCATGTGATCAGTGCATGATAGCCGTGATCAGTGCATGCAGTCCGTGATCAGTGCATGATCAGCCACGTGATCAGTGCATGATAGCCACGTGATCAGTGCATGATCAGCCACGTGATCAGTGCATGATCAGCCACGTGATCAGTGCATGATCAGTCACGTGATCAGTGCATGATCAGCCACGTGATCAGTGCATGATCAGCCACGTGATCAGTGCATGACAGCCACGTGATCAGTGCATGATAGCCACGTGATCAGTGCATGATCAGTCACGTGATCAGTGTATGATCAGCCACGTGAACAGTGCATGCTCAGTCACGTGATCAGGGCCTGCTGAGCTGCGTGATTACTGTCTGCTCATCTGCTTGACAATTGCCAGCTGAGCTGCACGATTCCTGCCTGTCATCTGCTTGACAATTGCCAGCTGTGCTGCGTAATTCCTGCCTGCTCAGCTGCTTGATTATTGCCAGCTGAGCAGCATGATTTCTCACAGCTGAGTTCCATGATTATTGCCTGCTGACTGATTCGTGCCTACTCAGCTCTTTGTTCATTGCCTCCAGAGGCACATGATCAGTGTATGACACCAAACATGATCAGCGCATGATCAGTCACATGATCAGTGCATGATAAGCCACGTGATCAGTGCATGATCAGTCACGTGATCAGTGCATGATCAGTCATGTGATCAGTGCATGATAGCTGCGTGATCAGTGCATGATCAGCCACGTGATCAGTGCATGATAGCCACGTGATCAGTGCATGATCAGTCACGTGATCAGTGCATGATCAGTCACGTGATCAGTGCATGATCAGCCACGTGATCAGTGCATGATCAGTCACGTGATCAGTGCATGATCAGCCACGTGATCAGTGCATGATCAGTCACGTGATCAGTGCATGATCAGTCACGTGATCAGTGCATGATAGCCACGTGATCAGTGCATGATCAGCCACGTGATCAGTGCATGATAGCCACGTGATCAGTGCATGATCAGCCACGTGATCAGTGCATGATCAGTCACGTGATCATGCATGATCAGCCACGTGATCAGTGCATGATAGCCACGTGATCAGTGCATGATCAGTCACGTGATCAGTGCATGATCAGTCACGTGATCAGTGCATGATAGCCACGTGATCAGTGCATGATCAGTCACGTGATCAGTGCATGATCAGCCACGTGATCAGTGCATGTCAGTCACGTGATCAGTGCATGATAGCCCGTGATCAGTGCATGATCAGTCACGTGATCAGTGTATGATCAGCCACGTGATCAGTGCATGATAGCCACGTGATCAGTGCATGATCAGTCACGTGATCAGTGCATGATCAGCCACGTGATCAGTGCATGATCAGCCACGTGATCAGTGCATGATCAGCCACGTGAACAGTGCATGCTCAGTCACGTGATCAGGGCCTGCTGAGCTGCGTGATTACTGTCTGCTCATCTGCTTGACAATTGCCAGCTGAGCTGCACGATTCCTGCCTGTCATCTGCTTGACAATTGCCAGCTGTGCTGCGTAATTCCTGCCTGCTCAGCTGCTTGATTATTGCCAGCTGAGCAGCATGATTTCTCACAGCTGAGTTCCATGATTATTGCCTGCTGACTGATTCGTGCCTACTCAGCTCTTTGTTCATTGCCTCCAGAGGCACATGATCAGTGTATGATAGCAAACATGATCAGCGCATGATCAGTCACATGATCAGTGCATGATAAGCCACGTGATCAGTGCATGATCAGTCACGTGATCAGTGCATGATCAGCCACGTGATCAGTGCATGATCAGCCACGTGATCAGTGCATGATCAGTCACGTGATCAGTGCATGATAGCCACGTGATCAGTGCATGATCAGCCACGTGATCAGTGCATGATAGCCACGTGATCAGTGCATGATCAGCCACGTGATCAGTGCATGATCAGTCACGTGATCAGTGCATGATCAGCCACGTGATCAGTGCATGATATCCACGTGATCAGTGCATGATAGCCACGTGATCAGTGCATGATCAGCCACGTGATCAGTGCATGATCAGTCACGTGATCAGTGCATGATCAGTCACGTGATCAGTGCATGATAGCCACGTGATCAGTGCATGATAGCCACGTGATCAGTGCATGATCAGTCACGTGATCAGTGCATGATCAGTCACGTGATCAGTGCATGATCAGCCACGTGATCAGTGCATGATAGCCACGTGATCAGTGCATGATAGCCACGTGATCAGTGCATGATCAGTCACGTGATCAGTGCATGATCAGTCACGTGATCAGTGGTGATCAGCCACGTGATCAGTGCATGATCAGCCACGTGATCAGTGCATGATCAGTCACGTGATCAGTGCATGATCAGTCACGTGATCAGTGCATGATAGCCACGTGATCAGTGCATGATCAGTCACGTGATCAGTGCATGATAGCCACGTGATCAGTGCATGATAGCCACGTGATCAGTGCATGATCAGTCACGTGATCATGTGTGATCAGCCACGTGATCAGTGCATGATGAGCCACGTGATCAGTGCATGATCAATTACGTGATCAGTGCATGATCAGTCACGTGACCAGTACATGGTTGCTACGTGATCAGTGCATGATCAGCCACGTGAGCAGTGCATGATAGCCACGTGATCAGTGCATGATCAGTCACGTGATCAGTGCATGATCAGTCACGTGAACAGTGCATGATCATTTACGTGATCAGTGCATGATCAGTCACGTGACCAGTACATGGTAGCTACGTGATCATTGCATGATCAGCCACGTGAGCAGTGCATGATAGCCACGTGATGTGTGCATGATCAGTTACGTGAGCAGAGTATGATCAGCCACGTGATCAGTGCATGAGTGCCACGTGATCAGTGCATGATCAGTCACGTGACAGGTGTGTGATCAGCCACGTGAACAGTGCATGTTCAGCCACGTGATCAGTGCATGATAGCCACGTGATCAGTGCATGATCAGTTACGTGAGCAGTGTATGATCAGCCACGTGATCAGTGCATGGTCAGACACGTGATCAGTGCATGATCAGCCACGTGATCAGTGCATGATAGCCACGTGATCAGTGCATGATCAGTCACGTGATCAGTGCATGACAGCCACGTGATCAGTGCATGATCAGCCACGTGATCAGTGCATGATAGCCACGTGATCAGTGCATGATCAGTCACCTGATCAGTGTCTGATCAGTCACGTGATCAGTGCATGATGCTAGCATGATCAGTGCATGATCAGCCACAGAGTAGTGCATGATAGCCACGTGATCAGTGCATGATCAGTCACATGATCAGTGCATGATCAGCCATGTGATCAGTGCATGATCAGGCACGTGATCAGTGCATGATCAGCCACGTGATCAGTGCATGATAGCCACGTGATCAGTGCATGATCAGTCACGTGATCAGTGCATGATCAGTCACGTGATCAGTGCATGATCAGGCACGTGATCAGTGCATGATCAGCCACGTGATCAGTGCATGATAGCCACGTGATCAGTGCATGATCAGTCACGTGATCAGTGCATGATCAGCCACGTGATCAGTGCATGATCAGCCACGTGATCAGTGCATGATCAGTCACGTGATCAGTGCATGATCAGTCACGTGATCAGTGCATGGTAGCTACGTGATCATTGCATGATCAGCCACGTGATCAGTGCATGATAGCCACGTGATCAGTGCATGATCAGCCACGTGATCAGTGCATGATCAGTCACGTGATCAGTGCATGATCAGCCACGTGATCAGTGCATGATCAGGCACGTGATCAGTGCATGATAGCCACGTGATCAGTGCATGATAGCCACGTGATCAGTGCATGATCAGTCACGTGATCAGTGCATGATCAGGCACGTGATCAGTGCATGATCAGCCACGTGATCAGTGCATGATATCCACGTGATCAGTGCATGATAGCCACGTGATCAGTGCATGATCAGTCACGTGATCATGTGCATGATCAGTCACGTGATAGTGTGTGATCAGCCACGTGATCAGTGCATGATGAGCCACGTGATCAGTGCATGATCAATTACGTGATCAGTGCATGATCAGTCACGTGATCAGTGCATGATAGCTACGTGATCAGTGCATGATCAGCCACGTGATCAGTGCATGATAGCCACGTGATCAGTGCATGATCAGCCACGTGATCAGTGCATGATCAGTCACGTGATCATGTGTGATCAGCCACGTGATCAGTGCATGATCAGCCACGTGATCAGTGCATGATCAATTACGTGATCAGTGCATGATCAGTCACGTGACCAGTACATGTTGCTACGTGATCAGTGCATGATCAGCCACGTGATCAGTGCATGATAGCCACGTGATCAGTGCATGATCAGTCACGTGATCAGTGCATGATCAGTCACGTGATCAGTGCATGATCATTTACGTGATCAGTGCATGATCAGTCACGTGACCAGTACATGGTAGCTACGTGATCATTGCATGATCAGCCACGTGATCAGTGCATGATAGCCACGTGATCAGTGCATGATCAGTCACGTGCAGTGTATGATCAGCCACGTGATCAGTGCATGATGCCACGTGATCAGTGCATGATCAGTCACGTGACAGTGTGTGATCAGCCACGTGATCAGTGCATGATCAGCCACGTGATCAGTGCATGATAGCCATCAGTGCATGATCACTTACGTGAGCAGTGCATGATCAGCCACGTGATCAGTGCATGATCAGACACGTGAACAGTGCATGATCAGCCACGTGATCAGTGCATGATAGCCACGTGATCAGTGCATGATCAGTCACGTGATCAGTGCATGACAGCCACGTGATCAGTGCATGATCAGCCACGTGATCAGTGCATGATAGCCACGTGATCAGTGCATGATCAGTCACGTGATCAGTGCATGATCAGCCATGTGATCAGTGCATGATCAGTCACGTGATCAGTGCATGATCAGCCAGTGATCAGTGCATGATCAGGCACGTGATCACTGCATGATCAGTCACTGATCAGTGCATGATCAGCCACGTGATCAGTGCATGATCAGCCACATGATCAGTGCATGATCAGTTACGTGATCAGTGCATGATCAGTCACGTGATCAGTGCATGATAGCTACGTGATCAGTGCATGATCAGACACGTGATCAGTGCATGATCAGCCACGTGATCAGTGCATGATAGCCACGTGATCAGTGCATGATCAGTCACGTGATACATGTGTGATCAGTCACATGATCAGTGCATGATCAGCCACGTGATCAGTGCATGGCACGTGATCAGTGCATGATAGTCACGTGATCAGTGCATGACAGGCACGTGATCAGTGTATGATCAGCCACATGAACAGTGCATGATAGCCACGTGATCAGTGCATGATCAGTCAAGTGATCAGTGCATGATCAGTCACGTGATCAGTGTATGATCAGCCACGTGATCAGTGCATGATCAGTCACGTGATCAGTGCATGATCAGCCACGTGATCAGTGCATGATCAGTCACGTGATCAGTTCATGATCACGTGATCAGTGCATGATCAGCCACGTGATCAGTGCATGATCAGTCACGTGATCAGTGCATGATCAGTCACGTGATCAGTGCATGATCAGTCACGTGATCAGTGCATGATAGCCACGTGATCAGTGCATGATAGCCAGGTGATCAGTGCATGATCTGTCACGTGATCAGTGCATGATCAGTCATGTGATCAGTGCATGATCATCCACGTGATCAATGC